>NC_142674.1:3438118-3490618 GCF_964200805.1 Pocillopora damicornis | reverse complement strand
TCATAACAGATTTATTTTGTCTAGTTGAATACTGTGAATTTGGAACATTAAGAAATGATCTCATTCGAGACAGAACCGTTTTAGGTTTAAAAGACAAAAAGCTTTCTGAACATCTGCAAGTGGATCCCTACCTGACTTTAGAGAAGGCAGTTACTAAGGTCAGGCAGTCTAAGACAGTGAAAAAAACCACAAACTTTCTTACAGGGAAACAAGTCTGAATAACCATCAGCTAATGTAGACTGCTTATCTAAAGGAAAGGGAAAAGATGCTAAAACTAAACCAAGATCCAAAGAAGCCCCTAAGCCTAAAAATGGGACAGAAAAGACTCCTGAAGCACAATGCTCAAGGTGCCTGGGTCCACCACACCCAAAGAGACAATGTCCAACCAGAGAATCTAAATGTATCAAGTGCTCCAAAGTAAGACATTGGGCAAAGACTTACAAATCTTGATCTGACAAGAGAGTAAATGAAGTGAACTTCTCAGACACACAAGATGAAGCATTCTTCCTAAGTGAACCAACTGAGGAAGCTACTGTCCAAGGACATGCACAACATTCATGGAAAGCGAAAGTTGTGATGAATGGACAACCAACAGAATTTAAAGTGGACTTAAAGCCAACTCCTATACTCAACAAGGCAACCTGGCTACTTATGGGTCCATGTAAACAGAAACTAAGCTGCCTAGGGACTTTCATCAGAGAGCTGCAAGTGAAGGATCTGATTGCTGAGGAACGAGTGTATGTGATAGAAGATTTAGAACGACCTCTACTAAGCAGGGAGCCAGCTGAACATCTCAAACTAATGAGCAGACTTGAAAGTTTAAGCAGTGATGACTACAAGAGTAAAGTGGCAGACATATACCCTAAGTTATTCCACTGGGTGTCATGAAGGACAGTTATCATCATATCATCAAAGAAGGTGCTAAACCCTTTCAAGTTACAGTTCCAAGAAAAGTCCCCTTACCATTGTATCAGCTGACAAAAGAAGAATTGGATAGAGTGTTGGTGTCATAGCCAAAGTTGACGAGCCCACAGATTGGCATACTCCCATGGTGGTTGCCCCAGAAAGCGATGGCCAAGTCAGGGTCTGTGTGGACCTCAGCAAGCTGAATGAGTACTTCTAAAGAGAGAACCACCCATTTCCAGCAGTAGAAGCAAAGTCTCAGGATTTTGGCAGATAATCAAGACCGCTGACCACATTCATCACCCCATGGGGCCAATTCTCCTTCAACGTTCTACCCTTTGGTATCAGCTCTGGTTCTGAGAAATTCCAAAAGAACATGAATCAGATTCTCCAGAGATTAGAGGGCATAGAGTGTCTTAGGTCACAGAAAAAACCAAAAGGAACATGACAAAAGGCTAAAAGCTGTACTTAAGTGTCTGGTCAAAGTCAGCATGACACCCAACCTTGACAAGTGCAAGTTTAGCACAGACAAAGTTAAGTTCCACAGGCATGTCATTAGCTCCCATGGAACAGAGGCAGATCCTCACAAACTGCAAGCAATTGCAGATCTCCTGCCAGAATGTACAAGAAGTGAGAGCATTTCTGGGCATGGTAAACCAATTAAGCAAGTTTTCTGAGCATCTTGCTGACAAGACAAAGGGCATCAAGGAACTCCTTTATAAAGGGAATCACTTGGACATGGGGAACTGAGCAACAGAAAGCATTTGAGCAGATCAAAGCTGACCTCAAACGAGTTCCAGTACTGGTGCTATATGATCTTAAAAATGAGACCAAGATGGCAGCTGATGTTCTATCCTATGGCCTAGGTGGAGTAGGTCTTCAGCTCCAACCAGACAACTCCTGGCAACCTGTTTCCACCGTATCGAGAGCAATGATTCCCACCGAGACCAGATATGCGCAGATAGAAAGGGAGGCCTTAGCACTCACATGGGCATATCATGTGAGCGATCATGGGAGTACATTGTGGGAAAGTCAATCTCTGTTGAAACGGATCATAAACCCCACGTACCACTAATGAGTACACACACGCTAGATCAACTCACACTGAGGATCCAGCGATTCAGAATACGACTGATGGGATTCCACTTAAAAGAGGTCAAGCATGTCCCTGGAAAGGAGATGTACATAGCTGATTTACTTTCAAGACTTCAAGCTGGAAACCAAACAGCTCAGTCTACAATTGATGATGATGAAATGTACGCACACACAGAGAGTGTGATCACATTGCTGCCTGCCTCAGATACAAGACTATTGCAGATAAAGGAAGCACAGGAAGAGGATCCTGTCTGCAGACAGATCAAAACATATTGCCTTCATGGATGGCCTGATAATCATTCGCTAAATGATGCCATGAAACCGTATTGGTTGAGCAGAGATGAATTGTCTGTCATGCAGGACATTCTACTCAAAGCATCCAGGATCCTTTCCCATCCTTGATGCATCTTGAGATCTTGGATAATATCCATGAGGGACATCAGGGAATCACCAAATGCCACCAGTGGACCAAAAGCTCTGTTTGGTGGCCAGGACTTAGCAGATAAATTCAGGATCTGGTTCAACAATGTCGGGTTTGCCCTTTGCATAAAGAAAACAAAGTCAAACTGCTTACAGCAACACCCTTACCAGACTGCGCCTGGCAAGTTGTAGGCACAGACCTTTTCAAGCTGAAAGACATCGACTACCTAATTGTAGACAACAAAGTCGAGTGAGGTCATAAGAGCACTTAAGTCAATATTTGCCAGACATGGCATCCCTGAACAAGTGCAATCCAACAGTGACTGTGCAGAATTCTCATACTTTGCAAAAGACTGGGGATTCAAGCATACTACCAGTTGTCTGAGATTTCCCCAGTTAAACAGAGAGGTTGAACATGGAGTTAGATTCCTGAAGAATCTGCTTTCAAAAGAAAGAGACTCAGCTAAAGGATTACTGGCCTACAGATCGACGCCACCAGCATACATGTTTTCTCCTGCCCAGATGAGAAGGCAGATTAGGAACAGTGTTCCAAACAGAGTTCAACTGCAGGCATGAGGCAAAGCCTTTACCTCTGACTGGACCAGGTGCAGAAGTCTTTGTGAAGGACCTCAGCATTCAAGAAAGTCATCAAAGCAGCAGCAATGCCCCAGTCATACAAAGTTGAGATACCAATCAGCACAATCAGAAGAAACCGTGGTCACCTGACCCCACTCCTAAATCAGCAGGAAAATAACAACCAAACATGGAGAAGAAACAAGTTCCAGCAGAGAGCAAGGCTGCAACACCTATTCATAAAGATGTTCCTGATTCTAAGATAGACTTCTGACTACCCCCTGTGACACCTATTCTTCCTACAGGGCCTAAGTGAGTTATAAGACCATCACTTAAAGTCAGAGAAAGTCTAGGTTTAGCATTATAAGACACTGTGTTAAGAGATCTGATTTAGGCTGTGTCCATGACTTATCAGACTTTGTCTATTTGCTTCAGACTTTGTGCTCCTTAACAAAACGGGTCAGATCTTATGTTATCTTACACGAAGCATGTCCTTACAAAGAATTCTTGGATTAGAATAAAAGATGGCGTTCTTTAAAGAACACGTGCAGTAGTTTGACTCACAAACAACACAACATACCTGTGGTTTATAACTGGCATTTCTGCCAAAAAATAACTGTTTTCCATCTCGCTCACCCAGCTTGCAGAGTCTTCCTCAGATTCTCTGACGGCACGTGCCATCTCCATATTTCAGCAAACATCCAACTTTGAGCCCTTCATTTGTTACCTCTTCATTTTTCCAAAAGGATCTGTTCTCTAACTTTCGTAGCTAAAAAGGTTCTCCTTCGCCATTTCCACTGTTATCGATATTCCGACAGAAAACGTTGCTGGTTGTAGTTGCGTCACATTTTCGTGCTATAGCTACAACTACATATCGGCCACGAGCGGGGATTATTCGATGTGTTTGTAGTCCAAGCAGGTGCTTTCGAAGATATAGAATGGTTCTGTCAACATTTGACAGAACGCGTGGAACGAGAAGATCATAAGAAAGCCATGCTACGTCAAATTGAATGTATAGGGAAGCAAGTGCTACTAAAAGCACTCTTCCTCTAAACAGATCTGCACATGGTCGTATTTTGAGTGATGCCACTTTTAAAAAGTGAAAATAGCGAAAATAACCCTTCGACTTTTCATCTTGCACAGGAAGCACATGAAAACGTACGGCGTTCTCGGTTTGGATACATGTATCTGCAATCTCTGCAATCTCTTCAATCCCTTCAATTCCTTCAATCCTAAAAATGGCCACCATAATGACATTCAATAACATTCAGTCTATAGCATCAGCACTTTCAAGTTATTGCATCCGCAAACCACGCTCGCCAATATAGATGTAAGATTTAAAGGATGTCCCTAATGATACCAATCATAATATACTTCTTGTATGCTTCACAATATGTCCCCTTGGACATTTAGCAAGAGGACGGAAACGTCTGTTGACAACGGCGCGCGCAGCAAACCGGTATAGACCTGACATAGACGCTTTACCCAAACCTTGGACAGGAACTGCTTTGGGAATTACAAGTTGGGGGAGGGGTGGGGAGCTTACTAGAAACTCTCACGGCCCGCTGATCGTTTCATATTCATACACAAAAAATGACCAGAAGCAGAAAAAAAGACCAAAGTACTAAAACCGAGATCAGAGCAAACTGAGATACAGCTACAGTTTATGAATTAAAAAGTAACGCGGCCGAAAAGATCAGATCAGCGGATGCAGGAGGAAATAACACTAAGTGGGGAGGGGATGATCAACTAAACACAAATCAATCGAATGCAAGCCGCGATTGGCGCCAATCCTAAAACACACATGACTCAGGAACATAATATATTGCAAGAATCCAAGATGGACGACAACGACAAAATTTAGGTGGTGAAGGTTACAGAACGTGTTTATAGACATAGTTTGACCGTAATTGTTTCTGCTTATGTTAGAGTGGAATCATGTGGACGCCTAAAACAACCTTGTATGGTGAAGTCAACCACCTCTGCGTGAAGTATCGGGAGATCCTTTGCAAATTATACTAATTTATTCAAAGTGCGTCTAACTGTTATATAGGGAGGATTAACGGACCTTGGAGTGATATCTGCAGTTGTTTGTTGTTTCAAGAAGATGATTAAAGTTTTTACCTAAAGGATGGTGAAATGATGTTGATCTCTGGTTTGATATTGATGTAATAACATGGAGTAGTTGTGATTCGGCGATAAAGAAATTTTTTGGCGCCATGGCCTGAGCGCGCACAAGATTAGTAGTCTCTTGTTCAATTTTCAATCATGTTCCTTAAACTTACATGGTCTTTCTCAACAATCAAGGGTAGAATGTCTAAGCTACCTCTGGGTCTCATTATTTTGTTTAAAAGCTTTCAGTGTGTTAATAATGCCAGAAGGACATAATTATATTATTTATTGTTTATCAGTTATTTCTTTATAATTAAATAATTGAGACGAAGCAGGTCAAACTTATTGTGTTCTTTAATTGTGACCTTTCACACGACAAAATCGAAAGGAACTCTGTGTAAGTGGTGGGCCAACTTTTGCCCTGGATTAGGAGATGGTGTTCCCCTTTGCATTAGACCTGTTGTTACTCAGACTCTTCCGTAAACATATAGTAGTGATACAAGTATTAGTGTTTTACTCATTTTATCTGTTTCTTTTCGGGTATGCTGTCCTTCTTCATCAAGGAAGAAACGTACAACCTGTGATCACTTCCAGTAGGAACAAAGATATTCTCCACAAATTAGCTCAGCTAAGGAGGTTAACTCATGATAACTGTGTGTATATTGTCTTTAATCTGCTATTCTTGTACCCTTAATGTAAGCTTGAAGACCAGATGTTACAACTGGTTGCATGTAGTAATTGATGGTGTTACATGTACATATCATGCCTTTGTACTTTACAATACATGAATACAACATAAATCAGTTCCCTGTAGCTCCCATTTTGTTTCCTCTATTGACACCCAACACTCTCAAGTGGGTACAGTCAAATTTCAATTTTCCAGACCTGTGGATGATGGTGACAATGATGATTGCAATGACCAGTTCTGAAGTAAAATTGTAAGACAGCATGGAAATAATTACTTGTATGGTTCCCAAAACCCATTCATAATTGGGTTTTATGGGGCAGAAATTGTGCCTGTTTGATTCAAACTCTCCACAACAGAGCTTCAAAAGCTTTATTTCAAAACTATAACTATCATTAGAACATAACAATTCTTGGGATTTGATTCCATTTCCAAGGCGTTTTACATCATTACGATGGCTAACATTGTACAGTAAATAAACTCTTATAAACATGGCAACTGTTCAGTATGATATACTGTAGATGATGTTAGCTAATTAATTATTTCAAGTAATAAACAGATGTTCTATAATTCTCAATGCACTACATCATATTGACTTTCAAGGCATGCAAGAGCTACTGTATTTGTCGTATATTACATTGGTATAATTGCTGGTGATTAAAGGGATGCCATATTAACCTCACACAAGTTGATTAAAGCAGGATATAACCAAAAACTTGGAGAACTACCTATGTTAAAAAGACAACCTGAAGATATGTGAAAGAACATACAAAATACTAAGGGTAATTATAAATGTAAGCTTTATATTGCATTGTCACTGTCCAGAAGAAAAAACAGGGAGCAAAAATCTGGAAGTTTCACTCATTGGTAACCCTGTACAATGCTAACATTAAGAACAGTTGTAAAATTTTATCAAATGGTCACATCAAGGCAAAAATAGACCTTTCACAAAAATGATAATAAAAAAATAAAAAGCCCATGTTAAGCAAAATGATCCTGTACCAGGGCATGAAATTGCGCCCAATACAGGTGCCAATGCGACTAAATTTTTCATTTTGGCGACCAAATCCTGAAAATTAGTCGCCAAGTTGGCAACTAGAATGCTTCATCATTACCTTACTTACAGATAAAGTGAATTAAATTGGACATTCTAGTGTCCAATTTGTAGCACGTTAAAGATCTTTTTCCTAACTTAATTTTGGAGGGTCTATCTAGAACGCTAACAGCGTTAAAAAAAGGTTTTATTTGTCTTTAAAAATGGCAACCAACTTTTTTTGAATTGGCTACCTCTGAAAAATTTAGGAGCCAAGTGGCTACCAGAAAAAAAAAATTAATTTCATACCCTGTGTACACATGTGCATTATATAAATAACCTTCATATTGATTGGGAGTTTGCTGCAAAGGACATTCGTCATTTTAGAAATTCTTAAAATATGCCATAGGTCAGTCACCAATAGTATACCCTAAGTCAAACAGCTTCTGAATGATATCCATTCCAACAAGGAGATCAGTACCCTCAGCTACAGCATCAACCAATGCACACACATTAAAATGGTGTTGTCGAATTATGAGCAAAATTTCTACTGTTTCAAACTGGCCAAGACTTCCTCCTGATAATTTAACTTTCCTTTTCTTGTTGGGATCAGGTTGCAGGTTCAACTCCGACAGACGCTTTCTGGATATGCCAGTGGCTGCTTCATTGCCAGTGTCAAACAAGACACGCCAACATCCTGGAACAGGAATCACTCTGCCACATGCATTCTGTATCTCTACTGGTTCTTCATCCCTTGATATGATGTAGGCTTTATATCCTGAAAAGTAGTACAAGAATACAATGAATTGCCAAATTAATGTTCTTTTTTTCAATGGAAATAAAACATTAATGCTGCATGATCATTTAGCTCCTTTAATTTTGTTAACATATTGGCCATACAAATTCTAATGAGTCATGAACACTGGCTATCTATCAATTTAAGTCAAAACAGTAAAATTGATCAATTGCTTTCATTTGGCAAATTACCCTTGATGGGTAAAACTCTAGTGTTTTTTGTCATTCATCACACTTCAAGCAAAAGTGTTAATTTTGAACTTTTTTTCAATGAAAATAGAACATTAATGCTGCATTAATTCTGTTAAAATATTAGCTGTACAAATTCCAGTGAGTCATGAAACACTGGCTATCTATCAATTTAATTCAAAACAAAAGTGATCAATTGCTTTCATTCGGCAAGTTACCCTTAAGGAGTACGTCTTCCAACCCTTACACAATGATTAGCTATCAGTTGAATTGATGGCTTTAAGTTGGTTACTGGTTACTGGTAAGGTAATGCACTGATAATTTCACAGGGGTTGTAATTTTGACCAGGTATTTCCATAAACAAAGGGAAAAATAAAGAAGTAAAAAAAAAAAAAAAGTAGCCTTTTTTCCACAGTGTCGTTGTCTGTGTCAAGCTTAAAGCAAAATACATATATGATGTTAATCACTCACTTGAAATCAGTCCCTCACAGGTAAATTTAAAAGCTTCAAATTTTACAACTGCTACACCATGTACATCGTGATCACCACCATCATCACTATCATCATCAGCAACCTTCCTTGGCCTCTCAAGTTGCAAATAAACTGATGCTGTGGATAAGACAAGGCTCTCTCGGCAGTTCAGTGGCATATCTAACCATTCTTTATCCACTGTTTCTAGAGTGATTCTTTCATTCTTAATTGTAAAAGCCCTTATTCCAATGAAGTAAATTCTGGTATGAGCTAAGTGAAGTTTGGTATAGAGTTTTTCTAAAAAGCCTTGAAATCTGTGAGCCTTTCCATGAAAGGAGGGGAAAGGAAAGGAAAAAATATACTGAATGAGGCTTGGTATAGTGTGCACCATCCTAACCAATAGTAAGATCAGAGACCAGTGAGTTGGAGTGCTGTTTTTTAACAGTCGATGTCACAACATAAGCCCACAGTCATTTTTAATTAACTTTAATTAAATGGATCAATTTAACTACTCATTTCAATGAACATTAAAAGTATCAATAGATATGGTCTTGGTGCACGTTTGTCTCTTTTTTTTTTCCTTTTTTTTTGTTTTGTTTTGAGAAAACAAGTTATAAATATCGTTACATTTTGTTACCAATGGTAGGTGGTCTGTGGGTCATCATACCCGAAAAAAAAAGCCCACTTATTACAATCCTAGTTTTGGTGATTGTGTTATATTGTTTTGTACTAGCTTACTGACAGATTACTCTTACATCAGTCTAGCTTTCCATGCATCAGACCAGCAAACTGTTAAACAGAGGAGATGCTGGAAGGTAATCTGCAATAAACTGATGTACATCCTTACCACAATTAAGGTGTACAATACTGCTGATAACTTCATGCTACAGAAACAGGGGTTACGTTGTTTCACTTGCAAATTTCTCTTTAATATTACAGCCTTTTAGTCATCTTTAGGTTGACATATCCATGTGCCTCTTTAAGTCCGCTAAAAACACTTTTGTCTTGAAGGTCCATCAGCAATTTATTTATGTCCTTTCAAGAAAACAAAAGTCATTTTCTGTTACTGCTACATATTGATATATTTTCTACAAAAAAGATTGATCCAAAGGATGTAGAGGGGCAAGAGTGGGCGTGTACATGGTAGATCTAAATGATATTGGCAGTGTATAATTTTATCAAATTTCTTGGAACTTGTTTCAAACAAATGTAAAGCTAGCCATTACTGCCACTCAAAAAGTAGGGAGAAACACTTTACTATGTCTCATGTTCCTCCTTACACTTCTCTCGTGCTCTAGCTGCTTCCTGTGTGCTTTAAAACAAAACAGGGCACAGTCAAGGCTTTTCTATTTGTTAATTTGGAATGAACTATGGGGTATAGGGTACCTCAGTACCCTGGAACATGGAGCTTTATTTTCTACAGCTGGTTACCATAGCAAGGGAAATATTTCTCCAACAACTACATTTCTTAATTTCGCAAGAAAATTTACATCAGTGCAATATAAATTTTTCAAACCTTTAAAGACTTTGGAAAGTTTCTCTTAGCCAAATTTTCTGCCAAAAGTATTCAAACATTGCTAATTTAAAACCAAAAGGTTCCCGTTAATTTAATTTTGGAGTAATTTGTGGGGAAAAATCAACGAGAGCTACCACAGTGGCACCGCAGCGCCCTTCTAAATGAAAGAACTATGAATTTAAACCTTAAACCATAGATCCCAGGTTGTACAACTGTCGACTTGAAGTTAAAACTGAGTATCCAAAGATATCAGTACGAACTTTAGATCTGCAGTTTTAACCTAGAATCCGTAATAGTAATTTTGGTAGCGTTGTTATAACATAAATGTGCACCCAAATTCACTGTTTCATTAATTTAGATTAGCAAGTACAGGCCACCGTAATTATAAGTTGCTTAAAAATTTGTCATCAACTTTTGGACAGGCCTAATCGTGGGGTACGTCTTTTAAAATTACAATTAACATCGTGAAAGCTTACCTGTGGCTTTCCACCGGCATTTCCGACAAACTGTTTCCTATCTAAACTACCCAGCTTGCAGAGAATCTGATAGGGAGATACATCTCGCTGATAGTTTAAAAGAGATCCAACTTTGATTCTTTCATTTGTTAACTCTTCATTTGTCCAAAAAGTTCTGTTTTCAAACTTATATAGCTGGAAGGGTCTGCCGTCACCGTCTCCGCTGTTATCGATATCCCTGCAGTAAACGATGCTGGTTGAACCACTTTCTCGCGCAACGGCTATAACTATACCACGACCACGATCGGCGAATCTGAGGTGTGTACTCCGTCTGATCCTGTAAAATTTTATTGATAGAAAAGTAATACAGGCACTGATAATGGCTACTGTAGTTGCTACAATTATAACAAGTAAAGCTTCATCTGCAATCGGACAGGGAACAGGTTGAGGATTTGAGGAGCTTGAAGTTCTATCTGAAGTGCTACAGTACTCAGCTTCCCTTTCTTCTACAGCCAGGCGTTTGATTCTTCTTCTTCTTCTTCTTCGCCAAAGGTGACTTGGAGTTGGGAATAATAGAAGCCATAGTATCAACACTAAAACGGCTGCACGCGACTGAAGGGAAAAATATGAAAAGTGGTCAGTGTCAGTGAGTGCAAGGACAATGCTGACATGGGAAACATGTAAGGTTTGTATAGTCAACGCTTCCCTGCATACCGCAAACTTCCACATGGGAGCGTCCGAAGTAAAAAAGATGGTCGCAGGGAAGTGTCGAGTTTATCGCTCCAAACCGTTGTGGTCCATTAGAGCGTAACATCATTAATGACGGAAACAAATTTGCAGAAAGGAGGGCTAGTTCATCGGGTTCTGTATACCAAATCTCGGCAGAAACTGCAAGAATTGTTTCAGAGTGTATGCGTGTTGTTTTGTAAATATAAACACTGTAACCTGTTCTAACTTGTTTTTGTGTCCTTTAAGCAACGCGATATGTCTGTTAAGACCTGAGTGCCAAATTTTATTCTTTAATTTGGGAATAAATTAAGTGTTGTTAATTTTTTTTCTTTTACTGAGTGGTATGAGTAATAATGAACCATTATGCATGAAAGATGGTTGTGTTTTCGCGTTGTAAACCTGTTTGATTGCCTTTTGTTATGCTAAATTTTCCAAGAGTTTTAGTCGCGGCATAAAAAGTCGAACAGCATATGAAAACCAACTTGACATACCACATTGCAATAAAAAAATTGTAACTTTGATACGTTTCCTGGTCACGTCTGCATTTATTTAATGAAACAATAATATACCATATGCTAGTAAATATGAGAACATCACAGGAACGTTTTCAGGCCTCTCAACATATGACGACGTTCATCCCCAGCTCCAAACTTAGACTAGCGTGCGAGCAAGCCCTCTTTACGAGCCCCTCAATACGAGCGTTTCTTCGTAAGGGCTCATCGATTCCGAAGGATGCATGAACTTTGATGCTAAATATGAGAGTTCGGAAAACGCGTGGAATTCAAGAGAAAAACATAAAGGGGTACGGCACTCTCCGATTCAAACAGAATGCCACAGGTACTTTGTCGCACACGTTGCGAGGAAGAAGAAGATGATTTCGCCCGTTAGAAAACGTGCTGGCCTTGGGAAAACCCTTTTTTTCATAACGACGCGGCAGAGTCCAAAAATCAGCGGGTAAAAGCACGAAAAGGGCAGATGTACGGAGAAAGAAAACTCGCCTGGACTGAGGTAGTTGACTTGCTAAAATCTATCTCTTAAGAGGAGGAAAGGAATTGCGAAAAAGCTATTGCGGATGAGGGTCCTTTAGCAGCAATACAGTTCCAAGCTATAAGTTCCCCTCTCCATCTACATCGGGAATTTGCACGCCCAAAAGGAGAAGATCAATAGGAGAGTTCATAAAATTTCAACGGAGACAGTTTTACAACTGGAAGAAGGCTCGATGAATAATGCGAAAGCTAAAGACAAGAATCTGACTAAAACGCTTGATAACGAAAGAGCAGTTTGGAGTGTCCTCCGAAGCCAACTCTTGACACTAATACCTTCAAATCTAAACGGCTCAAGAACTCGAGGGTTTACAGATGTTACGGGTGTCGGCAAAACATCCGTCCCAAACCCCAGAAAGGCGAAACGGAAGTTGTTCCTCCACCACCTTGGGACCTTGTTCTCGCACGACTGGAACTGCGGCTAATCCCTAATGGTGTTGGTGAGTTGAAGATGTCCATCAAGCCGGAACCAGTGTATTATCACCCAAAATTGTCCTGTATTCGCAACGCCCACGGCAAAAAGTATTATCCGTCGGTGGAAGTAACGGATGCTGCCAGGGAGGTGATGGATGATATTCATCTTTAGCATTTACGAAGCGAGCTCGATTTATGAACAGTCTGCTCAATCGTGGCTACGGGGCCACAATTACTGTATTTTCTCGAATAAGCGCCCACCCCCAACGCCTTAGGCCTCAACTACTGCGGAATCAGTGCAGGTTAATAATCTCCTATTGAGTGTCCCCCTTGATTAAGTTCTCTCCTTCTAAGAGCCCCTTCTTATAGTCGAAAATTTAGCTGAGCGCTCGGGTGCTTATTCGAAGAAATACGGTAATTTTCAAGCCCGCTCTGCTCAGTTTGGTTTCAGTTACGATTGCATTAACAAGAAGTCAATGCTTGTAATTGCATCACTGCATGTAGACAAAGTCAAAACCTGAGAAGCCTAATGTCAATTTTACTCAAAAAAGAGAGATTGATAAATTAGTTAATGGTCGATTAGTATCCGCCGCTTTCGCCCCCTATCGACTTAGCCCCTTCAAGTTCGCCCCTACCTTACACCATGTTCGCCCCTACACTTTTCGATTTCAACCCCACTAAGTCGAGTTCGCCCCCATGAAATCTGCGTGGGATCTGGGTTGTCGGAATCAGCTAAATACTCTGCGTGGGATCATGAAACACACTTAAATAAAAAAAAAACATTGCTTTACTTATGATACGGACTCGAAAAGATGCAGATCCCGTAGACCTCGAATTTGAATTGCAGCCCGAGCACATCCCTGGGAACTTTCTCCGTGGAGATATTAAGGTTAGTATTCTACAGTCAATGTGAAAGACACTTTTAAGCGAAATTAAAAAGTTCTCGCAACTACTTCATTTGTATTTTCACCATCAAGTGTTATAGTTGCACGCGTTTATTGTACTATTTCTTGTATTTTTGGGGAAGTTATTAAGTTTTATTTGATAGAGGTTCTAAGATAGATAGATAGATAGGCTGAATTACAAAGATGACATGAAAGGTATATCATTAGAGTAACCTTTTATTTTTGTTTTTGTTTAATTTTACAGGTACGTGGGCGTCGTCACCTTATCTTCGCCAGCCATCAACGCGTTCGTGCGAAGTGATTCCTGTGCGAAACAGGTCCCGCTCCTGTTTGCGTGCATGTCAGGGAGAAAGAATAGCAACTATAAAGCCCTTATGAAAGCCGTATGCGAGTTGCTGCCAAGAACACTATCCGTGAAGCGAATCACGCTTGATAACGAAAGAGCAGTTTGGAGTGTCCTCCGAAAACTCATGCCGGCAGTGACGATCGAGGGCTGTTGCTTTCATTGGACACAAGCCCTATGGAGAAAGTTCATCAAAATCAAATGTTCAATGTAATTAATGTTATGTCTGCTAGTAGTCAGAAAGTAGACGAAAGTACATTTGGCCATTAACATAGCTCTAGATATAGTAGTGTTAACTCTGTTTAGTACGATTAAAGCTCACAATCTAAAAGAAAGGGACTGAACTATAACCTTGTTACAAAAAAAGGAATTCTCGTCTCTGACGATTATTTTACAAGTCGTAAGTCTCTTTATTGAATACCTGATTTTTGTTTCGTTTCAGGTTCAAGAACTTGACCTACAATCGTCATTTACAGTATTGCTACTGTAACAGTAACTACCTTTAATTCTTCACTCGCTGTAATTCGGCGGACGCGATGGCAGCCGGACTGCATCAGCAGTCTTAATTTTAGGTTTCGTAAAGTCATAGCCTTAGTGCGCGTTAGTAGTTCCTCGGTTTTGTCGCACATTTCCTCCTTTCGAGTTCGGGTTTTATATCTATATTTTTTATATATATTCTCCTCCTTTTCACCTCAGGGAAAAAGTCAGCTTCCCCTGTACATGCTGATCCAGCTGCTTCACGGAGAGAGCCGCCTGACGACCCTTCAAATCCGAATGGTTTCGAAGCATAAACTGTGCAGACTCCAGCGACGAACGTACTGGCAGCTGCAAGCAAAGATCTTTAGCCTGTAGTGAGATCAGTACGAGAACGGTAATTGGACGGCGAAGCAGTTGCTGCGAGCCTGTTGAAAACTGGACCGAGAGAGTCACGTGATTTTTGTTTGTTTCTTACCCCCCACGAATTGAACTTTGAACTCTTGAAATAAAAAAAAAAAAAGAAAACTCTTCAACGAAGGAATGTGAATTAGGAATGCGTGAAAAACTGTCCCGTATATTGTTATTCTTACAGTCTTTACTATTATCTTTAGTTGTCCTGTTGTATCCGTTTTATACATTTGGTGCCGAGACCCGGGAATCGAAAACCGGGATTCTACCGCTCTGAAGAACGTCTTGAATGAAATTGTTGTGAATGCGAGCTGGAAGCACGTGGGTGACATGTCGCAGTCGGGGAAGAAGAAATTGAAGAATCTGAGGAAATTTCGCGACGGTCATCGAAAGTTTGTCGAGAAAACTATCGAAGATGCTAAAGGGTTAATCGCTGAAGGTAATCTCGTCGAAGTGAAAAGGCTGAAATTTCTTCGAACCGCTCTTGAAACGAAGTATTCGGAGCTTCAATCGCTCGACCGCGAAATTGTGGATCTGGTGGATGACGTTGAAGTTATTGATACCGAAGTCTGTGAGAGCTGTGAGCTAATGAGCTCCATTCAGGAGTGTATTGTAGAGTTAGAATCTGTTTTGGAAGCTCAAGAAAGTAAGGGAAAGAGCCAGAAATCCCCCTCCGTGGTGCAACCTGTTCCTCCCGAAAGCGCGGGAACTTCTCAAGGTCACGTTTCGAAAGCCTTCACTCATGCAAAGTTACCCAAGCTTGAGCTGAAGAAATTCCACGGAAATCCCATGCATTGGTATCCTTTCTGGGAATCTTTCGAGTCTGCGGTTCACGAGAACCCAAATCTGTCTTCCGTGGATAAATTCAACTATCTGAAATCACTTCTCACTGGCACTGCACAAAGTTCGGTCGCCGGTCTAGCCCTGACGAGTGCTAACTACGAAAAGGCGGTTGATCTACTGAAACAAAGATTCGGAAATCGGCAGATGGTGATCTCTAGCCACATCGAAGTACTCACCAAACTCCCCAAGGTGGAATCGATTGGTGAAGTTAAGAAACTCCGAAGCTTGTACGACACAGTGGAATCTCATGTTCGTGGATTAGAAGGTATGGAAATCTCTTCCGAGATGTATGGTTGTTTCTTAACACCAATAGTTATGCAGAAATTACCGGAGGAATTTCGAATCGCTATCACTCGCAATCTGGAATCGGAGACATGGAATCTGAAAGATATTTTGGTTGAATTTCACAAGGAACTGCAACTGAGAGAACAATGTCTCGTCAAAAACAAAGAGTTCAGATCCTCAAATCAGAGAGGTGAGTTGCCACTTTCTACATCAGCTTTGTACACTGACAGTTCTAAGGATAAGCAGTCTTCTCGTGTTTGGTGTTCATTTTGCAATCAAAACCATCAGAGTTCTAAGTGTAATGTTGTCACAAGTACTGAATCTAGAAAGGAAGTTCTTAAAAGGAAAGGCAAGTGTTTCCTTTGTCTCAAGCAAGGACATTTGGCACGTAACTGTCAAGCTCATATGAAATGTCTTAAATGTCAAGGAGCTCACCATGTAGCAATTTGCGGTGGTTCTCAATCAACCCTGGGTGGGCAAGATCAAGATAATGTGGCCATTGTATCTACCAGTATGTATGTGGATCAGTCTAGAGGGTCTGTGTTGTTGCAGATGGCAACCGCTGAAGTTGTGCGTCCAGATAATGACACTTCTTCCCTAAGTGTTCGCCTGGTATTTGACTCATGCAGTCAGAGATCTTACATAACTAAGAACCTTAAAGACAGACTGAAGTTACCAGTGATTGGTAGAGAGTCACTTCTGATTAAAACCTTTGGTGAGTCTGATGCCAGATTACGAACATGCGAAATTGCTCAAGTGGGTATCAAAACCATGTGTGATGCAATTGTCTACATACAAGCCTATGTGGTACCAGTCATATGTGGCCCCCTGACCCAACAACCCACAGAGCTCGTTCAGTCTAGCTGTGAACATCTGCACGGCCTCTCTTTAGCCGACAGGTGTGGTAGAGGAGATCTGCCTATCAGCATTCTCATTGGTGCTGATCATTATTGGTCATTGGTCGAAGGAACCATAGTGAGAGGTGCACCGTGGGAGCCTGTTGCCCTTGCCACCAAACTAGGATATGTCCTCTCTGGCCCCACCATGATTATGTCTCACAATGACAATGGTAACACAGTGAATCTTACTGCAACCCATGTTCTGAAAGTGGAAGCGATTGTTGTCAATCGGGATGAAATTGCCTTTGAACTTGGAAAATTCTGGGACTATGAATCACTTGGGATTCGAAATGACAGTTTGTCTCTGTATGACAAATTTGTGAGCAAAGTTGAGTTTACAGAGGGAAGATATCAAGTACAGCTACCCTTCAAGGAAGACCATGAGTTGCTTCCAGATAATTTTGCATTGTGCAAGTCAAGGCTAGTTTCACTGCTGAAGCGTCTGAATTTGAAGCCTGAGGTGTTAGAGCACTATGATGACGTCATCCGAGATCAGGAGAAACAGGGAATCGTGGAACCAGTGGAGCAAGGTACTAATAATGGTGTGGGCAAGGTACATTACCTTCCTCATCATGAAGTGATCCGTGTCGACAAGGACACTACTAAACTGCGTATTGTTTATGATGCCAGTGCTCGATCAGGAAGGAACACACCAAGCCTTAATGACTGTCTGTATGCTGGTCCCCCACTGTCTCCTCTCATTTATGACGTCCTCCTGAGGTTCCGGGCTCACAAGGTAGCCCTCATAGGAGACATTGAGAAAGCCTTCTTAAATGTTTCAGTTCACCCAAGAGATCGTGACTATCTTCGTTTCCTGTGGATTGACGATATCACAAGCAGTCGCCCGAAACTCCAAGTGTATCGATTTGCAAGAGTTGCATTTGGTGTCTCCTCAAGTCCCTTCTTATTAAACGCAACAATTCGTCATCATTTATCTTCTGCTGACATTCCCAGAGAGTTTGCTGAGAGAACTCTGAAAAGTTTGTACGTGGATGACTTTGTTAGTGGAGATGATTCCGATAATTCAGTTCTCGAGATGTATGAGAATCTGAAGTCGTCTTTCAAGAATGGAGGCTTCAATATGCGAAAGTGGGTCTCCAACTCCAAAGTCCTGCAGGAAAGAATTGGACAATCTGAAAGTCAGCCTCATCAAGTTTCAAGCAGTTTTGTTAAGGAACACCCGATTCAAGAGGAAGATGAAACCTACTCAAGTTCTCTGTTTGGGACAGCGAAGAACTTCACCACATCAAAACTCAAAGTACTTGGAGTTGGTTGGGACAGGGAGAAAGATTTGTTGCTCTTGGATCTGACCTCTTCACTAGAAACTGACAATGCTTGTCTGGTTACGAAGAGAGCTATTCTTGGTACAACAAGCAAGCTGTATGACCCCTTGGGACTACTGAGTCCAGTCATCATTCCACTGAAGATCATCTTTCAATCTATTTGCAAGACAGGGGTTGGTTGGGATGACCCTGTGGATTCATTTATCCATGAACAGTGGTTAAAGCTTGTTCAAGATGCTAAGAAGGTGGGAGTGGTACAACTGAAGAGACACTACTTCCATGGTTGGTCAAAAGCAGATTTGCAAAGTGTTCAACTCCATGGTTTTGGGGATGCAAGTGAGAAGGCCTATGGAGCAGTTGTGTACTTACGCGTTGAAACAGCCACTGGAACTGTCTTCACCCAGCTTGTGTCATCAAAAACCAGAGTTGCCCCGATGAATGGAGAAACCATACCTCGACTGGAGTTAGTAGGCGCTCTCATTCTGGCCCGATTAGTCAATACGGTGTTGACAGCATTTGACGGAACATTGAAAGTTGATTCTGTACATTGCTGGTTAGATTCTCAAATTGCTCTGTGGTGGATTTGGGGTGTAAGTAGAGAATTCAAGCAATTCATTCAAAACAGAGTGGTTGAGATCCGTCGACTTACAAAGCCAGCTCAGTGGAATTATTGCCCCACGGAATCCAATCCAGCTGACATCTGTTCGCGTGGGTCAATGACCTCGAAATTGATCACCAATCAGTTGTGGTGGAGTGGCCCTGAGTTTCTTAGGGCTGAGAAGGAGCAGTGGCCAAGTCTTAAAATGAACTCTGTTGAAGTCACAAGTAATGATTCAGATCCTCGCCTAGAACTGAAGAAGGGAAGCTGTAACAACAGCAAGAAGCAGCATGACAGTTCAGTTCTTGTGAACATTGCCTCTGGAGAGGCGACTTCAGAAAATCGGCTAAATCTTGATTGCATCATTCCCTTGGAAAAGTTCAGTAGTCTTCAAAGACTGATGCGAGTCACCGCATATGTTTTGCGATTTGTTTCTAATCTCAAGCAAAGTAAAAGGAAGAAGGAATTGATTAATGGAGAAGTAACGCAAGAAGAGATGAATCAAGCAAGAGAACTTTGGATCAAGGAGGTGCAGAGATCCGTCTACAATGACAAGAACTTTGACCAGGTCAAGGTCTCGTTATCACTGTTCACGGATGACAAGGGAATCTTGAGGTGTGGTGGTCGTCTAGAAAATGCCCCGATTCCATATGATGCTCGTTTTCCGATATTCCTTTCAAGATGTTCACGATTCACGTACCTGGTTATCAATGACTGTCACTTCAAGGTTCTTCACAATGGTGTGAGGGATACACTCACAGAACTAAGATCAAGATTCTGGGTGACGAAAGGGAGGCAAACTGTGAAAACTGCGATCGGAAACTGTTCTGTTTGTAAGAAGTTACAGGGGAGAAGCTATACAGTTCCTCCTCCCCCTCCTCTTCCTGAATTTCGATTGAGTGATGAGTTTGCATTTACACGTGTTGGAGTGGACTTCGCAGGGCCCATATATGTCAAGGATGTATTTGCAAAGAAGGGAGATATGAATAAGGTCTACATAGCTTTGTTCACGTGCGCCGCAACCCGAGCTGTTCATCTTGAACTTGTTCCAAATCTAAGTGCAGAGAGTTTTATCAGAGCCCTTGCTCGCTTTAAAGGAAGAAGAGGAATTCCCGTCTTGATTGTCAGTGACAATGGGAAAACTTTTAAGGATTCAAGAGTGCAGGCCCAGTGTCAGCGTGATGGCACACAGTGGAAGTTCAACGTTGAAGCAGCCCCTTGGTGGGGTGGATTTTTTGAACGGCTGGTAAAATCGGTCAAGTTGAGTTTGAAGAAGTGTATACGAAATGCTCGGTTAAACTATGATGAGCTATCTACTGTCCTTGTGGAAGTCGAAGCGGCCTTGAACTCACGACCCTTGACATATGTCTTCGATGAAATGGAGGAACCATTAACACCTTCACACCTGATTGTGGGCCGCAGAATTTTGTCAGTACCATCAAAGAGCTCGTCGGATGAAGTTGGCCAAACCGTGGAAACACTAACAAGAAGAGCAAAATTCTTACAGCGAATTCTGGATCACTTCTGGAACCGATGGCGGTCAGAATATCTCACACAACTTAGAGAATACCATCGCTATTCTAAGAGAGCTAACTCTCTCCGTAAAGTACAAGTGGGAGATATTGTGTGTCTACATGACAATAAGATCCCGAGACAGCTGTGGCGCCTTGGAAAGATCGAACGATTACTTCCTGGACGAGATGGTCGAGTTCGAAGTGCAGTAGTAAGAGTTAAGTCTGGTAATTCACCAACTGCAGAATGGAGACGCCCATTGCAGAGGCTCTATCCTTTGGAAGTGAAGTTGGACACTGAAGCTGCCAATCCTATGCCCCAAGCGGCAAATGTTCCTGTTAGAGTAGTGAGGGACGAGGATGTCCCAGTTGTTGTCGTGAATTCTGATTGAGATAGATTTATTAAGTTGACTTTGTCATGTTATGATTTGTGTTCGTAAGATTAATTGAACTCTGAACTCTGAACTTTGATTGATGATATCAATCAACGCGGGGGAGTGTGTTGAAAACTGGACCGAGAGAGTCACGTGATTTTTGTTTGTTTCTTACCCCCCACGAATTGAACTTTGAACTCTTGAAATAAAAAAAAAAAAAGAAAACTCTTCAACGAAGGAATGTGAATTAGGAATGCGTGAAAAACTGTCCCGTATATTGTTATTCTTACAGTCTTTACTATTATCTTTAGTTGTCCTGTTGTATCCGTTTTATACAGAGCCTGCTCCAAACTCTACGGACCACGAGATAATAAACAACTCAATTGTTGAACGACCTTGTAGCCTTTGGGCCCGATCAAATACAGAAACGGCGCCTTTAGGAGCCACCATATCTTTAAAAGTCGTGATCAATGAAAGTTCTGTATATCACTGTTTGACCATTTTGAAACAATACTGCTAGCATAGTTGTTTCCGGTTGATTTATTTGTTGTTTCCGGTCGCCCCAGCTCCCATGCCCACATACACTTTGAAACTGGCCGTCGGTCAGCGGCGAACGAATTAGCCAACACGATCTCCACTGCAAATGCAACATGATCTCGCGACCGAAATTACGATTATCGTTATTTCTAAATTGGCACCAAATTTATCAACATGATCTCGAGACCGAAATTACGATTATCGTTATTTCTAAATTGGCACCAAATTTATGGATATAGTAATTTCGTGGCACTCTTTACCAATGCTCTTTACCGTGTTAAATAAAGAGAAGGACTCGGTTCCACTGTCTTACAACATTCAAGATGGCGGAGGAAAGGGGTAAATGTGCGTTCAGTTGTGATCAGCATGATCTCGACACCAAGATAACGATTATCGTTATTTCTAAATTGGCCCTGAAATAACGAATATCATAATTTCAGTGCATGTCTGAGACCTTCGGGCTCGAAGCTTGGGAACTAGTATTCAGGGAAAGATAAAATGGCGGCTTACGGCGGCGAAGGAAATCTCAGTAGTTTAATATTTTAGCCTGAAAAGGCTTGGGTGTTGTGATCTGGTTCTCAAGTAAAAAAAAAATCACGGTCTGCAATGGCCCTACCACCTTTTGAACAACAAGAAAACATTGAAACGGTGGTAAAAAGCAGCAAGTTTCGAAGTCTAAACGAAAGATGGGTAAGCTGAGTTTCAGTCAAATATCATGACATTTGGGATGTAATTTCGATACCGAATAAATAGTTCTACATGGTTATACACGCATAGGATTCTGTTGTGTTCACGTGAAGGCCATTTCAGCCATTCCTGCCACTTGTAAGTGGTAGGAAATAAAAGATATGTATAGTTGTTTCGTATTGAAGCCCTGTGAAATCACAAATTTGATTTATTTCTTCTTTGTTTTAGGTGGTCATTATCCATTACTTTTGGAAGTCGATACTGATGAGAAAGAAAAAATGTTTATGATTATTTCTTCTCTCGAACATTTTACTATTTAGGTACCAAATAATCTTGATACTGAAGACCATTGCATCCTATTATGAAAAATGTACCCCTGATTGCTTTGTCAACATGTATGATGTAATATACCTTGTGATTTGTGGGATTTTCACATGTAAACTAGAAATACCTGTAGAGGGTAATGATGTACTTAATGCAAAGTGTTTTGGTACAAAGTCTGCTTTGCTGTAATCTACCTGAAGGTGCTTTTTATATGCTAGTAACACTTGCACAGCCCAGTCAAAATGTTCTTTAGTAGTAGTCAAGCTGGCTGTTGTAATTATAGGCAGCAGAGGCCAAACCTCATCCTGAAAAGCAGTCTGAAAGGTGTGAAGTCAGTGGAAGATACTTCATTGTAGGTGGCCAAATTGCAGGCTGTCAGCCCATTTTGAGTGAGTAGTTAAACTCAAGATCGGCTATTTTAACTAATTTTATTGAGAGCCAAATCCTGCAAGGCTTATATTCTGTATTAATTTGAAGTGTTACTTTTATGTTTCTTATTTTGCAGTAAGTGGGCTTGTTGTGGCCATTTTTCTCTCAAACATTTTTTTCAGCTTAGTCAAAACGTTTTTTAGAAGTAGGCAAGCTGGCTATAGTAACAGAAGGTAGAGACCAAACCTTGTCCAGACTAGACGCCTAACAAATGTTCTGTGTGGAAAGCCAAATCCCTGGTTACCGGCACATTTTGACTAGGCTATTTGTTATTTAGCTACTCTTATTATTAAAGATTACTGCATTCCCTTTTAATAATTTGCTGCGAATTGTATGCTGTATATAGCTTATGATTTGTGTGATTTTCAAGAGTAAATTAGAAATACCTGAAGATGGTAATGATGTACTAGATAACGTACTTGATGCAAAGCAATTTTGGCACAAAGTGTATGCCTTGTCCTCAGGTGATTTTAACATGCTAATAAGATTTGTTATTCAAATAATATACATCAGCTGGAATGGGAATATTGAAAGAAAAATAATAATATTTAACCATAACAAGTTTTGGTTTTATGTCCAAATTAAGCACTTAGTTGAAGATCACTGCACTGATCAGGCCCTGAAGGCCAAAAAAGTGCTGTCTGCTGTTAGTTTAATTTTTGTCATTTCTATTGATTTATTTTATTTATCAATGTTTCTTTGAGTTATAATTCATTGACCTCTTTCAATAGTGCAGGTTCGCTCGTGTAACCTAATCCCACATGTATGTATGTACAATCTCAGTTGAAATTTTGAGTGGCAGGCAAGCTGGCAATAGTAATAGGCAGCAGAGGCCAAATCTTGTCCTGAATAGAAGTCTGACATGTGTGAAATTGGCAGCTATTTCATTGTAGGTGGCCAAATTGTTGGCTGCAGCACATTTTGACCTGGCTGATTGTGTGTGTGTTATGTATGTGTTCTTCTTTTTAGGTGTTAAACAGGTCAAAGTACCGAAAAAAACCTCTGTGATAACTTGGTAGTCTAAGATGTAAAAAATTTTTAATAATAAGGTAAAGCTTGATCATTCTTAAGAGTTTGCATCTGTTCTAAAAGTTTTGGGGAGAGTTAGGGGAGCATTATTTATACAAATGTATTTAAAAAGTAACAAAAAAATAAAAAGAACTAGGGCAAAATCCCAATTTGCTTTAAAAGTTTATTTTATTAAGAGCATAATTCTGGATATAGCTTGGGATTTGTGTGATTTTCACAAATTGTTAGGTTGTTATGTAAACTTAATTTACAGGAACCTTGTTAGTTTTCAGCTTCAAGAACAAGTACATAATTGCAGGAAAAGCTTGAAGCTTGAAAAATTGACTGATGAAACTGGAACAGATGTCATGAGATTTGTACAATAGGTTGGCCTGGGAGGGACCAAGAATTAAAGAATTCATTGATTCTCTTACACCTTTTGTCTGCATAGTGTGCTTCTGTAGAGCTTAGTTATTGCTGTAGAAAACGTTTTTGGAGGGCCCTTGAGATCACTCACTTTTGAGCTAGTTGCCCCTAGGGAAGAGGATATCTGTACTTATTATCTCCCTTGGGGGGGGTGAAGGGTTAAAGACTGATTCTTCTCCAGTAGCCACAAGTACCCCTGCATATGGAAATTTTGAACACTATTAAAGGGCTAGTACCCTCTTTTCATACTTGAATTTCTAATTTAGTGTAAGTTATGACAAATAATGAATGTAAATTCATCTTGGTTGTACAGGTTATATCCAGCAGTCCTTAAAAAAAAATAAAAAGGTATTTTTCTGAATTAAAAAAAAAAGTGTTCTTGCTTCAAAGTAAGTGCATGATATGTCATTCAATTAATGCTCTAGCAGAGTTTTTGTTTGAAATGCCAAAATCAACTTCATGAGTAAGGACAAAAAAAAAAGGCAATAAGCAAATGTTCTTCTGTATCCTTTATGTCAATTTGGGCTGAAAAACAGGTTTTTTTCCTTTTGCAAAAATTAGCTTATTTCACGACCAAAAACGATGCAAACAAGCTGAAACGTTATGTTTTCAGCAAAACAGCGATAGAATCTGCGAAAAAACAATGGAGACAAGCTAACACACAGTGTTCTCAGTAAAAATTTGGGCAAACAAAACCTTAAAAACCAAAAAAAAAACAATTGCGCTGACTTACCCATTTTTTGACAAGATAACTGCCAAAACACTGAAAACTAGCTTGAAACTACATGTTTTTCACAAGATCGCGACGAAATCTGTCTAAAAACTCTAAAATACGGCAGAAATGTACGATTTTTGCAAAATTTTTCGCTAAAGTTGACAAAAACACTAAATTCGACTGAAAAACACGTTTGTTTTTTTTGCAAAAATAAGCTTATTTCAGTTTTAAAAACGCTGCAAAAAATGTTCTCAGCAAAATAGTTTAAGAGTCTGTGGGAAAACACAAAAACCAAGCTTAAACCAAGTGTAAATTGATAAAAAGGCCCGAATTGCGCATTTTGGCAGTTATTTTGGCAAAAAATGGTATATTTTGATTTCAAGCAAACTTTCAAGTAGTTGTTAAAGTTTAGAGCCAAACACAATACCAAAAAAAAATTGGATGTTTTCAGAAAAAATTGTGACCCTCAGCCTAATCATAATCCCACCCTACCCAAGCCCTAACTCTAGCTGCGAGCTATCCTAACCCTAACCCTAACCCCGGGTTAGGGTTAGGGCTCGGGTTAAGAACGGAACTTTTCACTCCAGTCAAAATGATGCAACTGGTTAACATGGTCCAACCAGCCAAAACAAGATAAAATGGTTTAAACGGTGAAAAGATTTTAATTACGTGACATGGTCCAATCGGAAGAAACGATCTCACTTAGTAAAATGGTGCGACTGGTTAACATGATCCAACTTGATAAAATGATGCCAATATCTAAAATGGACAAACTGGTTTAAATAATCCAACCAGTTGAAATGGTCTAACTGGATAATGCATGTGTAACCAGTGAAATTGGTTCAAATAATTCAGGTAAGGATGGTAACATTAGTTAAAAAGATCCAGCATATTACAGTGGTTCAACTGGTAAAAATAATCATCCAACTACTAAAAGTTATTAAACCCCAATCAAAATTAATCCAACCGCTTCAAATAATCTAACTGGTCAAAATTCTTCAGGTGGTTATTTAAGTGAAAAAGGTGACAAAATCTTCTTTAAAATATTTTTGAAGAGGCTTACACCCTTACCCTAAACACTAACCCTACCCCCAAACCCTAACCCCAAACCTTCACCCTAGCCCTAACCTCAACCGCAGACCCTCTAACCCTAACCCTAACCCCAACCTTCTCTATCTATCCTGTAAGTGTACCAGTCGGCCTATCGTTTGTTTTTCAGTAAACTTTCAAGTAGTTACTGAAATTTACAAACACAATACCAAAAACCCTGCAATTGAATGCTTGTAGAAAAATATTAACGCCAACCCTAAGCATAGCCTCATCCTAGCCTTAACCCTAATTCTAACACTAAACCCCGCTAACTCTAGGCATAATTTTACCCTAGCCCTATAACCCTGATTGTAACACTAAACCCCTCTGACCCGAAGCAACCCAAACTCTAACCCTAACCAGGTAATGGGCTCCTGCCCTAACCCTATCCTCAACCCTGACTTAAACCCTTTACCATAGCTTAGGATTGGTTTGGGGTTTGGGTTAGGTTTAGGATAGCACAGAGTTAGAGTGAGCACAGAACGAAATAGCATGATTCCGTAATTCGGAAAAATGAAACTCTATGTTTCCACATCATTCACTTCTTCCTTGGACCTGTTATGTTTCCGTTATGATTCCTGAACGGAAATATGACGACACGTTTCCGTTGCATTTCTGTCAACGGAATATTATCATCGCCTGTTTCCGTTACGTTTCCTTGTACGGATTCAAACTTTTACCGTCAAGTAAAACATATATTTATAAAGTGCTGTACAGTTCTTACACCACGTTACCATGAAGACGTGATCGTTCGAGGACAACAAAGGCAAATTGACGTGCATTAGGTGTGTACGTTCGTAGGAATCATAAGAAGTCCTAGAAGCTTCGATGTTTTACACTGAGCTATGTGCATGTTAATTTTGGAACTGTTTCGAAACCTTACAAAATTGAATCTTTTAAACTTACTCTGTGCTTAGATTTTTAAGCAGCTGGATCATTTGAGCCAGTTTAGTCACTCAAACCAGCAATACAATACTAGGCTAACTGGATAGTTTTAGGGTTAGGGTTAGGATTTTCAAGTAGGCACACGCAGTTGTGTGGATATTGTGGTACATGGAGTTTAGTAGAGTGTAGATTTTAGCAGTATTTGCCAGTGTTGACATATTTATAAAATTATGGTTCCAAAGTGCGTGTCACTGTTGAGAACCCAAGAAAATCATGAGAAAGTCGCCGATGGATTAGCCATAAAAATAAGCCCAACTCTGAGTCAATGCCAAACCACAAGAAAGTTGTGAAACTCGCGCCAATGTAAAAAAAAAAAAATAATAACTGAGGTTCGAAGTATGGGTCGCTAACATCCTATGAAAATCATGGGAAAGTCGAGGAGATTGGTCATGGTACCAACCAATGCCACTTTCCCATGAAAATCAAGAAACCTGTGGTAACTAGCCAACATATGCTAGAATGACAATCTTTAATAAAATTCATATCTAATAAGGATGTGTGAAATGGCCAATATCGCTCTTGGCCGAGATACTGGTTTGCCGTGTTTTGGCAGTTATTTTGGCGAATATGGTTAAAATCAAATCTGTGTAAAAACAGTAAAATCAACGAGTTATTGAGGTTCGTCAACATAGGGAGGGTCCTCTTAGTCTAGAGAAAAACTTCTGCCCACGGCTAAAGGCGTTAAATTAATAAATTGATATATCTGGGCGGCATATCACACAGCAACACTAAACTTCTCCTTTCTCACAGCTTTTTCCCCTTTAACATCTTTGCTAATTCCATTTTTTTTAAAGTAAAAACTCGTTTTGGAGGCATAAAGGTCCCTAAAGCAACGTTTCAAGATTTTATGGCGATCTTGTGAAAAACATGTAGTTCCAGCTAGTTTAGAGGGTTTTGGCAGCTATTTACACAAAAAGTGGGTAAAATCAGCCCAAATTTTACTGAGAAGACTGCGTTTTAGCTGGAATAAGTGTTTTCACATGGATTGTATCCCTATTTTGTTAAAGACATCGTGCTTTTGAATGTAAAATAGGCTGATTTTTGAAAAAAAAAAAAAAAGTGTTTTTCAGGTCGAATTGAGCGCTTTTGTCAACTTTTGCGTAAAATTTGGCAAAAACTCGTGCGTTCTGCCGGATTTTGGTGTTTTTAGATAGATTTCATTGCAATTTTACGAAATACATGTAGTTTCAGCTAGTTTGCAGCGTTTTGGGCATGAGACCGGCAAGAGTGATGGTAGACACTCTTAGCAGAGATAATTGTGCTAGCAAATATTAAAATTTCACCTGTAAAGACAATAAATTAATTGAACACAAGAAAAAGGAAACTTGATAAAAAAATTAGAATAATGGCGGGGAGAAAAGAGGGCTGCACTAAAGATTATGTACTTGTGTTCTTGAAGCTGAAAATTAACAAGGTTCCTAACAATTTTTGAAAATCACACAAATCCCAAGCTATATCCAGGGTTTTCTCTTGATAAAATTAACTCTTAAAACAAATTGGGATTTTACCTTGGTCCTTTTTTTTTACTTTTTATGTACATTATTTATGTATAAATAATGCTCCCCTGACCCTCCCCCAAATTTCCAGAACAAATGGAAACTCTTAAGAATGATCAAGCTTTACCTTATTATTTAAAATTTTTACATCTTGAATTATCAAGTTATCACAGAGGATTTCTTGGTACTTTAACCTGTTTAACACCCTAAAAGAAGTGCACATATATACTACACACAATCAGCCCAGTCAAAATGTGCCACAGCTGACAATTTGGCTGCCTGCCACAATATAGCTGCCGCTAACTTCACACTTTTCACACTTCCATTCAAGACAAGGTTCAGCCTCTGCTGCCTATTACTATCACCAGCTTGCCTTCCACTCAAAAACATTTTGACTGAGCTCATCCATACATACATACATAAGTGGGAGATTAGGTTACATGAGCGAACCTGCACTATTGAAAGAGATCAATGAATTACAATTCAAAGAAACATTGATAAATAAAATAAATCAATAGAAATGACAAAAATCAAACTAACAGCAGACAGTACTCTTTCAGCCTTCTGGACCTGAGCAGTGCAGTGATCTTCAACTAAGTGCTTAATTTGGACATAAAACCAGAACTTGGTATAGCTAAATATTATTATTTTTCTTTTAATATTCCCACTCCAGCTGATGTGTATTATTTGAATTACAAGTCTTATTAGCATGCAAAATCACCTACGGACAAGGCACACACTTTGGACATAAAACCAGAACTTGGTATAGCTAAATATTATTATTTTTCTTTTAATATTCCCACTCCAGCTGATGTGTATTATTTGAATTACAAGTCTTATTAGCATGCAAAATCACCTACGGACAAGGCACACACTTTGCACCAAAATAGCTTTGCATCAAGTACATTATCTAGTACATCATTACCATCTTCAGGTATTTCTAATTTACTTGTGAAAATCACACAAATCATAAGCTATATACAGCATACAATCAGCAGCAAATTATTAGAAAGGAATGCAGTAAATTTTAATAAGAATATTACTAAGTAGTTAAATAACAAATAGCCCAGTAAAATTGTGCCCGTTGCTGGGAATTTGGTTCTCAATAAAATTAGCTAAAATAGCCAATCTTGAGTTTTACTGCTCGCTCAAAATGGGCTGGCAGCTTACAATTTGGCCGCCTACAATGAAGTACCTTCCGCTAACTTCACATTTTTCAGACTGCTTTTCAGGAAGAGGTTTGGCCAGCTTTTCTACTACTCAAAAACATTTTGACTGAGCTGTGCAAGTCTTACTAGTATGTAAAAAGCACCTTCAGGTAGATTACAGCAAAGCAGACTTTGTACCAAATGCTCTGCATTAAGTACATCATTAACTTCTTCAAGTATTTCTAGTTTACTTGTGAAAATCCCACAAATCACAAGGTATATTACATTATACATTCCAGTTGACAAAGCAATCAAGGGTAATTTTTTCATAATGGATGCAATGATCTTCAGTATCAAGATTATTTGGTACCTAAATAGTAAAATGTTCGAGAGAAGAAATAATCATAAACATTTTTTCTTTCTCATCAGCATCGACTTCCAAAAGTAATGGATAATGACCACTTAAAACAAAGAAGAAATAAATCAAATTTGTGATTTCACAGGGCTTCAATACGAAACAACTATACATATCTTTTATTTCCTACCACTTACAAGTGGCAGGAATGGCTGAAATGGCCTTCACGTGAACACAACAGAATCCTATGCGTGTGTAACCATGAAGAACTATTTATTCGGTATCGAAATTACATCCCAAATGTCATGATATTTGACTGAAACTCAGCTTACCCATCTTTCGTTTAGACTTCGAAACTTGCTGCTTTTTACCACCGTTTCAATGTTTTCTTGTTGTTCAAAAGGTGGTAGGGCCATTGCAGACCGTGATTTTTTTTTACTTGAGAACCAGATCACAACACCCAAGCCTTTTCACGCTAAATATTAAACTACTGAGATTTCCTTCGCCGCCGTAAGCCGCCATTTTATCTTTCCCTGAATACTAGTTCCCAAGCTTCGAGCCCGAAGGTCTCAGACATGCACTGAAATTATGATATTCGTTATTTCAGGGCCAATTTAGAAATAACGGTAATCGTTATCTTGGTGTCGAGATCATGCTGATCACAACTGAACGCACATTTACCCCTTTCCTCCGCCATCTTGAATGTTGTAAGACAGTGGAACCGAGTCCTTCTCTTTATTTAACACGGTAAAGAGCATTGGTAAAGAGTGCCACGAAATTACTATATCCATAAATTTGGTGCCAATTTAGAAATAACGATGATCGTAATTTCGGTCTCGAGATCATGTTGGCAAATGAAGGATTATCATAACTTCTCAAATGACACAAAATGAAGTATAATCATTCAACATTGTGATGGCCGTGAAGCTATTGGTAGACTGGATATGAGAGATGGATCAAACTAATTTTCGCGGGCCATTTCGGATTTCCTCGGTTCTGTACTTGTTCGCTCTGTTGCCTTTCTTACAGGGAAAATTAGCTCAACATATTTTATTCATGGCGTCTGCTGATTCGGAAGGTAAGAATATTTCTTCTTTTTTTTTCATTTTAGTCTAAGTTATGAATAATTCAGACTTGTGGTCCTTGTGAATTTTCATGAGACATGAGTACGTGATGTGGAACAAATTCGGTAAAAAAGAACTTGATAAATATGCATGCTTGTCAGAACTCCTGAGGCAACTACAGAATGCAGGCCTATAGCAAGGGGTACCTTTACTGATGTATCGGTCGACTGACTCTGCTGCTCGGATGTCAAGGTCACTACCGAGCCAAACCAGCCACCTAGGCACTAACACTTTTATACACATTATATCACAAACACTAACTCCGCCTGGCCGCCGAGCCACTTCACTCCCTAATACAACGAGCTAAAGGATTCACTGATATCTATTTCTACAGAAATGACCTCGTATTCTGTAGTTGGCTTTATTTTGTACTCGGAAATCGCTCAGTTTGTTCAGATTTGTTGTACATGGTGTTAAATCTTATGGCGCTATCCTTGTTTCTCATATCTGATTTTTGCAAGTTATAACAACTGTGCTGAGAGCTTTAGATTGTGGTTGATTACTTTGAACAGCTTGAGTTATTTAAGTGCAGCTACGACCGCCACGTTTGATGCACAAGTGCTTCCTTATGACTTAACAAATTTGTTTTACCAGTTCAGATAACTTAAATGAAGCTAAGTATGTGACCAGAGGCATATAATTATGCTTGTGATGTTACCCAACAAGTGAGAATATAGGCTAGTTCCTAACCTGTGATCATACCCTCTCTCCAAGAAAAATGGCCGCCTGATCGCATGTTAGTGTTTTCCACGATGCCTTCACAAGGGCACAACAAGCTCTTTGAGAATATACCAGAATGAAGTATTTTTTACCATTCACATGCATGGCCACTTTCTGTGTTGTTTTTCTCGAGTACATGGCAGCACTGCTCAAATTTACTGAGCTGCTTTGCAGGCGGTGATCTGAATTATCTAATTGTTTCTGTTATAGGTACAACAAATCAACATAGGAGGCAACTCTTTATCAAAACAATTTTAACATGGCTTAGTCATACGCGAAATAACTTTCAACTTCTTTCTACTTCCCCTTTTGCAGGAAAAACAAAACAAATAATTGCAAACAAAAGCTGGATGATATGCTATCAGACAATTCTGATAATTTGAGCTTTGTTAGCTTTTTCCCTACATTTTTTTGGCAATAGTTGCGATTTTTTGCATGAACACACATCTCCAGCTCAATCAGCTGACAAAGACTGCACTATCTGGAAATTACCTGAACTTGTCGCTCAGTCATATTCAAGACTTTTAGGTTAACTTCTTTACATTGTGAATTTACTACGAATGCTGGCAAGTGTTTGTAAAAAAATAAGAGTGGTAGCATATATAGCTGATTTTATAACTGATTTTATGTGGCTTGTATTAGCTCTCCCCCCCCCCCCCCCCACCTCACCTTCCCCTTGATATACATGAGTCAACTCTCTCTAAGACAGACACCTTCGGGACATGCATCAGCTGTCTGTCCTCAAGAGGTGTCCAGCTTATAGATAGTTCAAATGTACAGTAAATGACTGAAAAAAACAAAAACAGCATTCAGGGAGCAACACCAGGTGTCCATCTTATAGAGGTGTCCGTTAAGAGAGAGTTGAACTGTAATTAGCCTCCCCCGATATAAGCCCACTAAAAAACCCTTGCAAATCTGGCTACTGGTTTATAAGTGGCAGTCTAAAGATATGTTGCCAAATTCAACTTTAAAAGTATTTTGAAGTGAATAAACAGTGCAAACACAAGTATTTATTTTTCAGAAGTAAACTCTGAAGAGGTGGTCAGGCCAAATAAAAGACCATTCAAGGTAAGAAATGCAGCAAAATCTTTCAAATTTTACATATTGAATCATTTTCTATTAATAAGGTTGCTCCACATTTTAAATGTCACCCACCTTTTTTAGACAGTTGGGTTAATTAGTTTAGACATGCAATTAAATCAGATGGTAATGGACACATGTTTAATCGTGACTGATTAGGTCAGTTAGTATATTTGTGGACAACATAGTTTTTTTTTTCATGTTTGAGGCTTTTCTGTGATTGAACAACAAAAAATAGAAATGAATCGACTCACAGAGCCTAAACCATTTTTGTACACGTACACTGTGCCTGTGACAATTATGGTACAAATTTATGTACAGGGTATGTGGACATTTCATGCAGGAGACATCCATCTGAGTGTGAACAATATGCGAGCCAGCAAGGCATGCGAGCCAGAATTGCCTGGTCCTAAAATAAAAGCTAACCATAAGGTACATAAGCCAACTATAGGCTAACGAGAGTAATTTTAAGGCTAACCAGAGTGTTGTTTTAGGCTAACCAAAGGCTAACGTAGGCTAACCACAATGACTTGCATGCAGGTTCGCATTATTCATGACCCGTGAAAGCCATGCTAGTCAGAAATCCCCAACCATAAATAAAGGCTAACCTCAAGCCACCTAAGCTAATTGTAGGCTAACCTAAATACTATTTAGGTTAACCAGACAACTATTTGCCCCAACAAAAGTATTATTAAAGTTAACTGAAATGGCTCACATGCCTTGCTGGCTCGCAATTTGTCAAGACCCTATCCATCTTCAGCAACAACCATGCTTGAAAATGCTTTTATTACCTTAAGTGTTGACAATCTTTAAAGTAATTAAGCTAGTGAAAGTTGCATTTGTTTTTCTTTTATGATTTATTAGGCACACTAAACTGTCACTTTAACCCCCCCTGCTGCTAACAAAAACAAATATTCTGTTTACAAGTAAGATTCCTTCCCTAATTGCCCGGCGGGGGGTACTCCAGATATTTTTGGGTAGGGATGTGCCGCTGGGACTTTGATACCCTTGCCCTATACTAGACCATGTTCAGCTGCATTTTGCGACCCTATGCTAGACTAGATGCGAAAAATTCGTACCCTAATTCAGACATTTCTTAGCAAATTGAACGGTTCCAGGTAAATTATACCCTATTCTAGACCAAAATTCTCTGATTTCCATACCCTATCCTAGACTAAACTGCTCAAAAACCCTGCCCTTCACAGCGGCACATACCTGTATAGCTTATATATGGGAGAACCCCCCGGGCCTAATTGTAGGTGTAGCATCCTATTTGTAGCACACCTGATCCCTAATAATATTAATAATTATTGTGGCTCTCCTGCAATACATTCCAAATCAGAGTCTTAAAGTCATAAGTTTGTTTCTGAACTATTTTTTTATGAAGCTCTGGAAGCCCCTCATGATCATATGAGGTTAATGAAGCTCCCCAAGTCGCAAGCTCACCCAAAATTAAAGCTCTTAATTATTATAATTATAAAGATCAGGTTACAGTAGTTAATAAACAGTTGTATGACAACAATTTAATTGTCTGTTTTTGTTGCACAATTCTATCTCAGAAATGCGACACATGTGGTGGCCAGAATTACAATGCAGCCAAGCGTTGCAAGGTGGAAGGGTGTGGGGCCAAAATCAATATTAAAACCTTTGACTGGGAAAAACTTGCCAAGAAAAAGAAAACACATGTCACTCAACAAAGGAAACTTTTGGAGTATCGGGTAATTACTGCAATGAATGACAAGTGGATTTGTTATGTTCATCCTTTAACTGCATGTAGCCTACATAATTAATGTAACAATGCATGCATGCATGCATGCTTCATCAAAGCTGTGAGCTGAGTGAAAATTCTAAACACACTCTTAGCCTTATATTCAATACCTTTTAATTAATATCTTTGCTTGTGGATTACTCTGCTTGACTCCTTAAAAACTGTTGGTATATAATAATGTCCCCCCTTTTTTTTCTTGATGAACACTTTCTTTGTCAATTCCCAACAGACTGTAGGAATGAAAGAAAAAGACTTTTGATAACCAGGGAGTCTAATGATAAAAAAAATCCATTTTAATACTAGGTGGCACCCTGTTGTGCATGCAAATTGCTCTTGTATGTCTCTCACTTAATTACCACTGATATATGAGATAAGTAATTTGCATTTTTGGCAGACTGCAATTTGCTGTTATGTGACTTATATGGCCATATTAACATTCAGAATGGGTAACTGCTGCATGTGTATGCAAAGCCATGTAATAAATTGTACATACTTAGCAAGAGGATGATCCATGTCACCTGATGCCATGAGGGCATGGCCCATTAGATGACATGATCACCGTAGTATTTTTTAATATAATTCCTCCTTTACTTTTCAGTTATTTTATAACAATAAATTACACACCTATTTCTATAAATGTTGCACCTGTGATCCATGATGCATGTTCCATGTTGAAAGCCAGCGGTGCACTGTGATAGACTTTGTTTGTAAGCGGTTTGTTCCACCGAGTTCAAACCAAAGTAATGATCATGATACTAATGATGATAACCATACTGTGAAATGTAAAATATTTATGGAATTCTCAGTTTTACTCCAATTAAGACCTTTTCCTAATTTTCTAGGATCTTTAATACATATATCTGTAAGTGACATATTTCTTGTTGATTGAATTTCAGGCAAATGTTTTATACCAACATCATGGTTGGGATGTTGTTGTTCTATACTTCAACAGACATGGTAAAGGTACATCTGTACACACTTATGGCACACCTGGTGCTGGCCAAAAGTTTGTTGGAAAAAACAAACAAAATGCATCAAAATATGGTCTTGTGACTACAAGACTTTACAAACAGTTTTCCAAAGGTAAGTGCAACTGACAATCACCACTATATTCGTTGTCTTGATAATCTTATGATTATAACAGTACATTCCACCCAAAAGAACTTTCCATCCTGATCCAATAAAATTTCTTGTGCTCTTTTGCAACATGTCATAACACATGGTTTGTGGCAAAATTTTCCAAATGGTTTTCCTAAGGAAATAGAAAACCTCATAAATATACAAGGTAAAAAAACACTAGTCGTTTTACTCAGTAAGATCATTATAAGCATGAAGTCTAAGAAGTCTGGCCAAATTTTTCATTGTATTTGACATTATTGTCAGTTTAGGCTGAGAGATTGTTAATCATTATAACCATAATGATGGTGATGATGACTGGGGGATTACCAAAAAAGATGGGATGTGTCATTAAGTATACATTCAATATTTGTTTGAGTTTATTGTGAAAAAGCTAACAAACTGATAGCAGAATTCATTTATATAGTGAAACATGTGTATCCCTATCGCTGTAATCTCAAATTCAAACTCTTTGATTTTAATGTGTATCACAATTTGACTGTAACTAACATATTAGAACCTTCTTAAATTTGCTTTGCATATTTTTCGGTATTTAATTTCTGCCAGAGGGTTCTTTCACATGTAGTTTAATGCATTTGATCTATGTACTAAAAGTTTTCTGTTTTACTAAGAGTGATCAGGATTAAATAAAAAAATCTGTGTCTCCATTATAGAGTTTCATGGCAGTGAACACACGATTGATGACGAGCCAGAGGATCCGTCCATAACTGTTTCCGTCAAAAATGGCACAATGTCCGTTGTTTGTACGGGTGTGAAGCCAGTATCACAAGATGGGAATGAGGCTAATGAAAGTCAGGAATGTAGTGCTGAACAACCACAGCAGATGGCTGGTGCGGGTGGTGCCACAATCATCAATCAGGTCCTGGCAGATATTGCACAAGAACAGCAGTTGGATGGTGTGGGTGATGCAACAACTAGCAATCAGGTCGTGGCACAGAGAGCTGGGCCTGAACAGGTTGATGAGGATGGTAGTCGGGGAGGTGGAGCTAGGCATGGGCAGCTGGATGATGGTAGTAGTTGGGCGGGTAGAGCTTGCAGTGGCCAGGTTGATGAATGTGGTAGGGTGGCTGGTGGAGCTGGGCCTGGACAGTTAGATGACAGAAGTGGCCTTGGGCAGGTGGTAGACACTGTTAGTCAGGCAGGTAAAGCTGGAAGTGACCAAGTACATGAGGGTCAGACTCTGGCAGGTAGAGCTGGACGGGGGCAGGTGGATAATGGTAGTAATCAGGCACGCAGAGTTGGGCATGATCAGGGGGATGATGTTGGTAGTCGGGTAGGTGGAGCTGGGCGTTGTCAAGTGAATGGTAGTTGTAGTCGGGCAGGTGGAAATCAAAATGGGCAGGTTGATGATTTTGAAGGCAGGGGAGTTGTGGCTGAGCGGGAACAAGTACCAGTGGGGAAAGAGAGCGACGCAGTTGCCTATGTCGTTGATGGCGAGATTCTTTCTGTTGGCATTGTGGACAGAAATCGTGATACTCTTCACGGTCATAAAATTGAGAAAGGGATGGTCTGTGTTTTGATAACATACCTCACAAAGCCCCTTGTCCCTGCACCACTTATTTTAGGAGATCCCGATGAAAACCGCCACTTGCAGAAAGGAATGTTCTTCGTTTTACCTGCTGTTAATTTGTTCAAGTGTGAGAAGTACATTGCGGGTAAAAAAGTTGTCTTACGTAAATATATCTGCAGCAACAATCTTGGACAAAACTAATTGTGACAAACACATTTCATACATGATTTTTTCGCTAGTGTCTATAGTACTTGAAAACGGATAAGAAGTATTTATTCCCTATCCTTCTACTCAATGGTGTTTCTTAGGGTTTGCGATCCACCAGGCTTTGTTTTCACTGCACGACAACGTTAACAACCTTGAAATGGGGAAACCCGTAAGGGGGGGGGGAGGTTGAAAAAGTGAACTGTTGTACCTTAATAAGTGGAAATGTGGCCAAGTATCTCAACAGTTGCGTCCAAGATTGTAGCTTGTTTGGTTTGAAACTGTAACAAGTGGAAGCATATTGTAATGCGCTTTACTTGTTGACAGTTTTTTTACTTTTGCTGTAGCCGACGGTTTTGTTTTTTTAGCTTTAAATCATGCGATTGTTAGCGGGAAAGCGAGTGGCGTAACACAGTGTCAGTGGTTTATTTTAAAAGGCTCGAAGCAAAATAAAAGGAAACTCAACATCTTCCAACTTTTCTTTCCTAGTGATAACCTGGCCTTGAGGTGATGTCTCAATTTTTTGTTGCCAGAATTGTGTTTCCTTAGAATCAGGTTTGCAATAAACAGCAAATAATTATAATAAGTTGCAAGAAAGTAATAAATCTCGATTAAAGATAATGTTACTGAAGTATTAAAATAGTTAACGAACATTATTATCCCTCCCTTGTTCAAGTGATGGATATTGTCAACTGCGGCAAAAAAAAAATAGTTTCGTTGAACTATTTTCGACTTAAGTCCCGTATTATTATTATTATTATTATTATTATTATTATTATTATTATTATTATTTTCTTCAGTTGCATGCCAAATGCTAGTACATCGTTTGGCCTAAATATATAACCTTTGGGATGCATATGATGAAATCGGGACTCTATTTGACAAAACCGTTTTCTCGGCGTAGTTGTTCATAAAAGACCTTTTCCAACCTTGGCCTAGATATATAGCAACTCGTATTGCAAGAACTTCCACTCTTTGAATGAACGAGAGAACGCAGAATTATTGATGGTTGGTGCCTGTCAAAGTGAATAACTTACTAGTTAAGTTATATACAAAAATGGATTAACACTGTCCTAGAATAACATGTGCAAATGAAGCCATGTATTTTTAAATGTACATTTTTAAAAGAAATAAAAAATAATGTGTAACATTAAAAATTATACATGTATGACAAACCCTGATTATGACAAAGCATCGGTTTTTATGATATTCTAATACATGTAGTTTATTTTTTACCCTTTTATATGGTATCTTTACATGTTCTATGGCACTTAGTATCACTGCGAGTGACTTAGTATCACAATGTAGCTATTATTTAGTTTATTGAAAATAAAAAGTGGAATCATGTACCCTTCCTTTTGTTACAGATACGTCCTCGAGAGCTCTGATAAAGGAGCTTTCTGAGCTCCCAGGCATTCTCTTTTGAATGGCATCCCATAGACGAAACAGCTGCTGATAAAAAAGATAGCTTGTGTCTGTTGGGCTTCCTGGCCAATACCCAGCCTGAACCACGTCACTAATGGACCCGGATGGGATAACAGCATCACATCGGCTACACTGAATGCTGAACTTGTTTAAATCAAACCTTCCTGAAAGAGAGAAAATATGTGCTAAAGTAAAAAGAAAGCTAAATATATAAATTTATTAAGAATCAAATACCTAATGTTCAGAGGAAGGGTTTCTATCATGGTTCAGATATAATGGGCACATTTAATGTCTATGAATGTGGTTTTACCAACTTTCCCCAAAATCAAAGATTAGTGTATAGAACAAAGTAAGAATCCATCTTGCCCAGGTGCACAAGCCTATTGCCCTCGTAAATACAGCCACGTTCAAAGGAAAGCTTATTTGAGCATTTGAAAAAATCTTTCTTTTAAGCTAGAGAAGAACCTACATAAAAATAAATATTATTAAAAGCAATTGTTTAGTGCATTTAAGACAACCACATGGCATGGTACCAATTTTTGAGAGGATACTTATTACTTACAGTGGGTGAGGGGAGTTGTTTTAGTTTTTAGGTTTAAAGTGTGAAAGACTCGATGAAGAAAAAAACAATGACTTGAAACTTGTTCTATACACTACCTTTCTCGTTTATGACAATGATTGTTCCTGTAGTTGGTCGCTGCTCTAATACTCCAGCCTCATTACAGCATGGGCAATTTTCAGGTACACTGATGACAGGTAACAGTTTAGCTAACAAATAAAATGTCAGACATTATGATAGCAAAAGAACCATTTTAGTAATAACATAAAAATAAATGTACTATTTGGCAAGGAATCAAATAGCTGCATTTCAGGGTAAAAAACTGAAAGTAAACTGAAATAACAATTCTACATAAAGAAATTTATTCAAAAAATAGGAAAGCAGCACCTGCCAAATATCTAATTCATATATCTGCTGTAGTTAAAATTTATCTTTGGTTGAAAATTTTCAAACCAGCCTGATTTTTATTTCCCTTTGCTTCAGATTATGTTAATGGAGACAATAAAAACATTAAAATCATAAACTGTTTTCCTCTAACACCTTAACAGGAACCTGAGTAATTATATTTAATCAGACATTTTGCATAAAAAGTTAAAAAAATGAAATCAATATCACATAAAACAAAGAAAACAAAGTACATAATTTAAAAAAAATTGAAAATTAATACCACTGTTTGTAATCCTTAATTTAATGCCTGATAATTATTTATATTGTGGTTACTGTGTTCAGACCGTTAGTTTATACCTGCCTACTTACAATACGCTTTATTCCACTTTCATCAATTGTAACGGTTGGAGGGATAGCCTGAAGGAATCCATTAACATAACCATCTCTGTCATGAAAAGGTAACAGAGAATGCACATCTTGGTCACATGAAGGACAGAAAAATTTCTTTGCGCAGTCATGGCACCGTATGCGAACTTTTCCTTCTAAACACATATGACAGCGATTAGGTGAAGGAAGCCCCTCACAACTAAGGACAGCCTCCAGTAGAAGTTTTCGGATGTTATCCCAGTTTGTTGACAAGTTCACCATGCGTGTCTCCCAGCTTTGAGATGAAGCATCGAATGAGCTGAGAAGCTCATTGCATCTTGCCAAGGCAGCGTCAAGATTGTCTGTGGAACAAGTGTTAATATTTTTGTTCATTAAACCAGGAACATATGTAATTCCTGAGTTTAGATTGGTTTACAGGCCATGGTATATGAACTCATATACCATGGACCATAAATACAGAGTCTTTCACAATGTTGTATTAAATTTTCAGAAACTTTTTTGAGGTTTTAATAAATCAACTACTCCACTCGCATTTGTTTAATATGACAGAGTTATAGCCGTAGCACTGAGTTGGCTATACAGGCTATCAAAAGACGTGTCATCACATCCAGTGGGCTTATGGTATGATGTTAAATATAACCTTGCCAAACAAACTTCATATACAAAGAGTCTTATATGAAGAGTTTCTGTCTATAAACTTACCTGTTTCGTCAACATCATCTGAATCAAACTCATAGCCTGCGTCCAACCCAGTTATGCCAGGAATCGGTTCTAAAGAAAGGCATAAGGAAGGAGTTAGGGGCTTTTGAACAACGAAGGATTATGGACTAGGTCATTATGTTGTGGTTCAATTTTATCTTTGATTAATTTTTTTTAACCCAGATTGATTTTGATTTTAATAGTCTCATACTAATATTAAATCATAATCTGAAACACTGGGTAATGACTTTCCTATTACTTTGAAAAACTATAAATTAAACCACAATTGATAGTTAAGCAGCAGGTTATATCACCTTATTCTCACTCGCTGATCTGAGTTAAACAGTTTACGTGCATAGTGTAATCAACAAAATAATATCAAATCACCTTCGAATTCCACTGATGCATTAGCAAAGGCATTATTTGCCTCAGTATTTATGCTTTTCTTTTCACGAGGCCGATACTCGTACTTGTATTCCCTGAAACCGGTTGTGGAGTCCCTGTAAAATTCGGAATCACTCTCGCCTTTCTTCCTCTTTCGCGATTTTTCTTTTTCTTCTAGCAAACTTGTTGCTTCCTGGAGCAGAACCTCAAGATCTTCTTTCTTCTTGGAGGCCTTCTTCGCCGCCATTTTGTTTTTGGTGATTCGTGTGCTTTTACTCTATCCAGTCTTCCACTGGCTTCACGGCCATCACAATGTTGAATGATTATACTTCATTTTATGTCATTTGAGAAGTTATGATAATCCTTCATTTGCAGTGGAGATCGTGTTGAATTAGCGGGGTTCTACTAGTTAGAGGAGTTCCATTACAATTTGCTTCGACAGGGGGAGTTCCCCTTAGAGTATCTCGAAGAACACATACGCGATTATATCGCATGCAAAAAGGACCCCACAATAGAGGGATGTAAAGAGTTTTAAGCTATAAATTTCATAGTTTTTGACAGCGGAATAGGACTGTTGTGCCACTGAATGGCTATAAATCTCTACAAAGTTGGGAGCACGATTAGCAACTGCTTACTGCGCAATCTTTGATGCTACACAAAGTTTCTCAAAGTGCCTAATTATCTATATCACCACACACAGCAAAAGCCCATGTGTTTTCATCACCTGTGACATAGCCATAGAACACTTTAAGAAACAATTTAATAATGTCTTCAAAATCCCTAGCTCATATTATCCACAACATAATGAGTTCAACGTGTTTTGGCCATTATTATGACCAGTGCATGTATTCCTTTCTCTTTCTTCAACCCTTTAATTCCTTAGACTGACAAGCATCTAATTTCTACTGAGTATCATTGCTGAATCAAACATTAAGGACATGAGAGTAAAGGAAATTGCAGATGTAGATTGTTTTGCAAATTCTCCTTGTCAGTGCTGTAGTAAATATATAGAGAATAGTATGGAGAGTGTGCACACTGATGATTGGATGTAAAGGGTTAATATTAGGAGTTCATTCGTTTTAACATTCTTTACATCTGCAACATTGCACACCTTTTAAACACTTCTTCTGAAATTTATTGCAACAATTTCACCCATTTCCAACAACATGCAGCAGTGGCATGTTTTGCAGATATGACACTTTTTTTTAAAACTACATATTAAAATAAGTAAGCACTAAATGAAACATTGGCACAACAATTTCAGCTATTTCCAACAACTGCAGAATAATTCTTAATGTGTTCGGGCCTCTAACAGTACTGTACCTATTTTGGTCAATCCACTATCTGAAATTTTTTACTCAAAATTTTATGGCTTCATATGAGTTTCCTTAAATAGCTTTTTATTATTCTTGACAAGATATCACATTTTCAAAGAAAGCTATTTAATCACTACAAAGATAAATAAAGTTGTATTTCACTTCAGTGCTTTTGCCTACATAATGATTGAGTAATAATGCGTTTACAAGATCTTTGTAAAGGAATACAAACCAAGACAGAATAGGAAGGCTCCCTTTACAACCCTCTTGTTGGAATCATTTTCCACTCAATGTGAGTAATTAAAACAATTGGAAGAGAATGGTTTCAACATTAAACAAATATTTTGCACCCAAGCAAATAATACATTTAAACAACTGTATGCCTCAGGCTCAATGAACATACTGAATTATCCCCTCAATTTCATCTTGGGGATTACTGGTATTCAACAATATTTATCTCAGTTACAGAGAGAAAATAAATAACAAATAAGCCCCAAAACAGTATAAAAACAGATCAACTGGTGGCCCTCCTAAATAATCAATTACCAAGAGCTTGGAGAACTACCTAAGTTAAAAAGACAACCTGAAGATATTTAAAAGAACATATACAAATACTTAAAGTTGTTGCATTCTGACTGTACAGGAGAAAAAAAAGGAAGCAAATTCTGGAAGCTTTACTCATTGGTAAACCTGCACAATGCAACCTGTTTCAAGCTTGCTAACATTAAGAACAGCTTCAGAATTCCATCAAATGGTCACATAAAGAAAAAAATAGACCTTACACTTGCAAAAAACAAAAATTAAAAAACCCATGTTCAATAAGTAATGATATATCTTAAATTCTTAAGATATATCATGGCTTATTAACCAAGAGTATACCCTAACTTACGCAGCTTCTTAATGATCTCCATTCCTACAAGAAGCTGCAAACCCTCTGGCACAGCTCCAACCAATGCAAGCCCTTCAAAATGGTGTTGTCGAATCTTTAGTTCTACTTTTACTTCTGGAAACTCTGCATCAGCTCCTGCTAAATGAACAGGAACAGTATCCTCCCAGTCAACTTCCAGATCCAACTCCTGCAGAAGCTCTTCAGATATGCAGGCAGCTGCATTATTGCCAGTGTCAAAACAGACACTTTGACGTCCTTGAACACGAATCCACGAGCCAGATGCATTCATTATGTCTACTGGTTCTTCATAAATTGATAGGATCAAGGGTTTATATCCTGAAAAGTAGTTCAAGAATACAATGAATTGCCAAATTAATGTTCTTTTTTTCAATGGAAATAAAACATTAATGCTAACTTGGCACACATGACTTAAGTGAGTAAGCAAGTAATCATTATATTTAGTCAAATACACTAAGCTCATTATGGTATTGTCAGTAAATGCTTTTTTAGTCATTCCCTCTATTCAGTCAAACTAGTTATTGAATAATTTATTTTAATATTTGTTTTATTCCCTCCTGCTTTGATTAGCTTTGCTATTTTGTGGGTAGGGATTGTTAGATATGTATTTTAATTGCTAAAATAAATAACTTTTATTTGTTGTTTTTGTTTGTTTTTTCTCCTTTCAATATCACCCCTGAATCAAACATTAAGGTCATGAGAATAAAGGATATGATAATCAACTGAAGAAGCTCTTGATTGTTAAAGAAATTCTCCTTGCTAGCACATTAGGAAATGTATAGAGTATACAGTATGGAGAATATGCATAGTGATATTAGGGTGTATTTAGGCTTAAAGCCATATAATATATGTACATATATAATGCTGGTCACTCACTAGAAATCAATCCCTCACAGGTAACCTCACAAGCTTCAATTTTTACAACTGCCACACCAGGTACACCATGATCATTACCATCAGCAACCTCTCTTGGCCTCTCAAGTAGCATACGAACTGGTGCTGTGGACAAGACAAGGCTCTCTCGACAGTTCAGTGGCATATCCACCACTTCTTTACCCATTGTTTCCAGAATGACTCTTTCATCCTTAATTGTAAAAGCCCTTATTCCAATGAAGAAGATTCTGGTACGTGCCATGTAAAGTTTGGTATAGAGTTTTCCTAAATAGCCTTGAAAACTATCAGCCTTTCAATGAAAAGAGGAAAAAAAGAAAAAACATAGTGAATGAGGCTTGTATAGCATGCTCAATCCTAACTAATAGCAAGGTCAGAAACCAGTGAGTTAGAGTGGTTTCTAACAGTCAGTGTCACAACAGAGGTCCACAATCATATTAATTAACTTATAAATAAATTAATAAACACCCATTTCAATGAACATTAAAAGTATCAATTGGTATGGTCTCAGTACATGTTTGTTTGTTTGTTTTTTTTTGCAATAAAAACAGCAATACAAGTTATACATATTGTCACATTTTGTTACCAATGGTGGGTGGTCTGAGGGTCGTCATATTAGACTATGAGACAAAAAAGCCCAGTTATTACAATCCTGGTTTTAATGATTGTGTTATATTGTTGGATACTAACTTACAGATAGATTACTCTCACATCAGTCTAGATTTCTTTACATCAGACCAACAAGCTGTCTGTGAAACAGAGGAGATGCTGGGCAAAGGTAATCTGCGGTGAACTGACGTACATCCTTACAAGAATTAAGATGTAGCAATACTGCTGATAACTTTATGCTGCAGAAACAGGGGTTGTCTCACTTGCAAATTTTTCTTGAATGTTACGGCATTCAGTTAGTTACCTTTAGGTTGACATATCCACATGCCTGTTCAAGTCTTCTTAAAACATTGTTATCTTGAAGGTCTTTCAGCAATTCATTTGCGCCCTTTCAAGGAAACAAAAGTCAATCTAAAGGAATGGACATGCAATAGGGTGAAGTTTTCACCAAAAAACAAAAAAAGCTAATTAACCTCCTGACAGAGAGAAAATTGAAAAAGAGGAAGTTTTGAAGGGGGCCCAAATCAGCGAGGGGGGTTCTAAACCTGCTAAGACACTAGGGCAATGTAAGTTTCTCAAAAAAAAATCTACCGACAACTGTGCTGTTGGTAATACTAATGAAAACTTACCAGTAGCGGTTTACGGTCATTCCTGTGGAAAATGAACTGTTTTCCATCTCGCTTACCCAGCTCACAGTATCTTCCTAAGGGGCTCTGATAGCACGTTAAAACTCGATATTCCAGCACACATCCGACCTTGATCCCTTCATTTTCTACATCTTCATTAGTCCAAAAAGATGTGTTCTCTGACCTTCGTAGCTGGAAGGGTTTTCCTACGCCTCTTCCACTGTTATCGATATTCCTGCAGTAAATGTTCGTGGTTGAGCCACAATTTCGTGCACTAGTGACGACTACACAGTGCTCACTAGCAGGGTTTATTAGAGATGTACTTAGTTCAGGTTGGTGCTTTCGTGGCTTGGGCTTACGCAAAGCAAAAAGGACTGCGTTGAGAAAATAGGTCATTTTACAGTTGTGTATTTAGTTGCCAAGCCTTTGATTTGGAGTGAGGCTGAAGGTGACCTTGCTGTGATAGAGACCAGTATCTAGTTAGCATGATAACAAAGTAATTTACATTTGAAAAGCAGCAAGGTTTGTATCATAACAAGGTCACCCTTAGCCTCATTCCTGTTCAAAGGCTTGGCAACCAAGCACACAACTGTAAAATGGACTATTGAGTAAAGGACTAGCTTGAAACACGGGCCGTCGGAGATTTACAGTTGCACGTTCTTTGCGTGATAAAATCTCTTTATTGAAAGGTACTCCCAGCCAGAGCATTGAGTAGTAAAAAATTGTTTTTCGAATCTTAATCTCAACCCTAAAAAGCACAACTGCCATGACAAGCGCAACTTCCATGACAAGCGCAACTTCCAAAGCACACAGTACTACTAAACCAAGCACCATTTTGTTGGGAGTTACTACATCACGGGCGACGAGCGGGGATAGAAAAAACGACCCAAATATGAGCGGTCAGCGGTGAAACAGCTTTTATACTTCATATAGAAACATATAATTTGTTGTTCCATAGACAATCGTGTTGTAAAGCCGAAATGTTAACAGTTTACTTCACAGTTTAAGCAATTTTTCAAAAGTGTGGATTGAACTCATATTTTTTACTGCTTTAATAAACAATGGAGGCTTCGGAGAGGGAGTCAGTGGCATTTGGAAAGGCACCAAGAATAATTATATATATGGTTTGTAGCTAGCTGCGTGACGTGCGTGACGAAAAAAAAGTATCATGATTTCCGGTTGTCAAAAATGTCAATCAAATTTGGCAGGAACTTGGTTTTCGCACTGTAGTTTGCTTTTCCTGGAAGATTTTACCATGGATGAAGACCAAAACCCAACAATGTTAAGAGATTTAGAGATCGACTTTTTGAAAGAACATCTCGATGGCTTTTCTGTTGAAGGCAATTATTGTTTTGGATATTTCGAGGGAAACAGAGCAGAGATGGATGATCTGTTAGTTGCATTTCAGGCATTGAACTCCACGTGTTATGTACTTACAGAAAGCCATTCAAAAGAGAAAAACCACAACAGATTTTCTCAAACAGGTATATAATCTCTCAGTGTTTTAAAGAGCACAGATCCCGGTTTCCTATCCTGACTCTCCTAATTCAGGGATAATTTAATTGAGAAGAATCGCCGTCTTTCAGAGTTTATGGTAAAGTCTTACGCGATTTGCGAGAAGCTGCGTCTGAACTACCTATTTATATTTCATTTTAGTTTCTTTGTGTTTGTTGTTATTGCTGTTGTTATTTTTTTTATTCATTTATCTCTACCTAAAAGGTCTATTTGGTTTAAAAACAGCGAACAGTGGCTTTGGCGCAAAGGTTTGGGTCAAAGGTCTGGCTCTTATTGACACCTTTACATGTACACCGGAAATAAGGCATGTCGCTTAACAACTCTATCTGATTTCATTTGACAGCACCTCCCGTATTTGAAAACAACCGCGGAAATGTCCCCATACAGTTGTTTGGCCACCCCTTTTCAATCTCTAGCAGTGAAACTCGACATTGTATACATGGATCCACAAAGGTTGGTTACAATTACAATAAATGGACTAGCAAACATTCAAATTTTAAGTAAAAAAAGGGATCAATCGAGAAATGATAACGGAAACTGAGAGTCAAGAGGTTGAATTTAAGCTTATTCAAATGGACTGATTAATTTTCTTTTTACGAGGATCAAAATGTTACAGGAGTTTTAAGTTATATGTTTCATAACCAATTTACCCAAAGAAATATGAGGGGGAAGGGTGTTGGCAATAGTAGTGAAGTTAGTGAAAATCACAGATGATATCGCAGCTGGGAGAAGAATGTAATTTCATTTTGCTTTCGTAGAACACACCTGTATTAAAATCTTCTGTACCAATTAGGATGCCCGAGGAAGTTATACCTGCAAGAGTGACTACGCTAATGTACACGACTATGCAAGAAAAACTAGAATACACTTGCAGAATTCGAGAAAATTGGATTGCCCGGCAGTCATGCAGATTCGATGTATTCGGGTGTACAACGATTACTTCATCGACAAAGCAAAGTTCCTATCAGATAATAGCTTGGTGATGGCTAAGAAGGCTATTCTAAAAGAAATCAATGCCAAATCGAAGAGCGACCTGGGGTTTAGTTTCCGTACTTCGACTCGGTTCCACGTAAAGATCCCGTTAAGCTCTTCCCATGTCAACCACCCTGTCGGGGACTCGTCCACGATAGGACAATACGTCGATAAACGTGTAGTTGACAAAATCTACGACCTTGTAAAGCAAAACATAACTAACCTTTCTGAGGTGCAAAGGTCTCTTGATAAATATGTTCGGGAGGATCTATTTTTCGGCCATCCCGAGGAACGAAGGCCAAAGAAAACAAATAGGCGATACTACCCTTGTCGCCAGGACTTGCGAAACCACATTGCCAAGGCGATTTCAGCAGTGAAGTATTGCGATGACGACCAAGAAGCATTGGGTAAAAAAAATAGAAGATTGGCAAACTAAGTCTCCCAAAAGCAACTTCTTTTACCGTACCAGAGACGCTGTCATTAACGAAAAAGATGAGCCAAGACCTAGAACTCCTGAGGAAACCTTCCTCTTTGTACATCAAGAGCCATGGCAACAACGAATGCTTGAAAGATATGGTAGTGAACTGGCCCTGATGGACGCCACGTACAAAACGACAAGGTACGCAATTCCACTTTTTTTCGTTTGTGTACATACCAACGTGGGATACAAGGTTGTGGCTGAATTCATATGTCAGTCCGAAGATCAAGCCTCTATAAGTGAAGCACTTGCCATAATCAAGGGATGGAACCCAGCGTGGAATCCGGCGTACTTCATGGTGGATTATTCCAATGCAGAAATCGCTGCCCTCGAACAACAATTCCCCAAAAGTTTGGTGTACATTTGTGATTTCCACAGAGTACAAGCAATGCACCGCTGGTCCAAGTCAATGAAGAATAGCCTTTCGTCTGCTGAGCAAGAAATATTTTTAGAGCATATGAAGAGCATCACCTATGCTAGCACAGTTGACAAATTCGAAAAGCGAGTGAATGCCTTGAAAGAATCCCGGCTGTATAAAGAAAAACCAAATGTTCAGAACTATCTAAACAACACGTGGCTATCATGCCAAGTTCGTTGGGCACAGGCTTTTCGAAAGCAGCAGGTGACAAACATAGTTAACACCAATAACGGCACTGAGGCGCAAAACAAACTGTTCAAGTACGAATATCTGCCGAGATCAGTTGACAAATCGGTTTATGGCATTGCAACGATGCTGGTAGAATCGTTCATTCCTGACTCGCACAGAAGATATTTGGAAAAGAACCTCAAGTTCAGCGATGCCTATGGAAGATATAATTCTAGAATACCGACTTATCTTCACAACCGACCACCACAGTTTGTTAAACACTGTTTGGACAGTAGATTTGCCGCTGGTGAATTCACTGAAGCCGACATCTCATCCGTAAACTTTCAGAAAGGCCAATTCAGCGTGAAAAGCGCAGCCAACGTAAACAAAAAGGAGCTAGTGGATTTTTCCTATCCTAGTTGCACCTGTACCTCCTGGAAAAAAAGTAATTACCCTTGCAAACATTTCTTTGCAGTGTTTGCCCGCTACTCTCAGTGGCGATTTGAATCTCTACCCCATCAGTACAGGAGCAGTGTCTTCATCTCTCTTGATCTGGATCATTTGATTATAAATAAGCATGACAGTAATGCACAGAATTGTGGCATTCCTCAAGGTACAGCTAAATCATCATCATCCTCCGACGGCCGTCCAAGGCTAGCCAGCGCCTCTGGCGATGAATCGATAGACTGCGAACAAGCAGAAGCAGAATCTGAGGAGAAGTCAGGAGAAGCAGAATCTGTAGAGAAGTCAGATATTGAGCTACCCAATAATAGTCCCAATGGCACCACTACCACTTCTACAGTTGAAAAACTGAGAAAACGGTTTCTTGATAAGATCGATACCGTCAAGAATATCACGTATATGGTAGATGATGAAATCACGATGTCGACAGCTTTAAAACAACTGGAAAATATTCAGCTAATGCTAAAGAAGAGCTGCTCTTCAACGCATGGTATTCCTCTCAGAATAAGCCCAGTCAAGAAGAAGTTAAAGATCACGTCAACGGAATACCATCAAGTATTTCACAAGAAATTGCCCCCTAGACGACGCTGGAAAAAGAAGACTCCGAAGGCTGATGTGATTTTCATTGAAGAAGACAGCAATGACGATGTTGATGATGATGATGCTAAGAGGAAGGTTAGATTTATGTTTAATGATAAAGTGAGTCGAGAAAGGAAGATCAGATTGAGATTGTTTGATTTCGATGTTTGTGAAATATCAAACATTTTTCTTGTATCTACTAGGAAACTGCAGACGACTGTTTCAACAGCTTATCGGAAACACAATTGAGTTTTTTACTCGCATCTGTATTACGCCCTAAAAATTCATGCTAGGCTTGCTTTTATCTGGCCATCAAGTTACGAAGCCTAGCTTTTCACTCTCTACCAATGACTGTTTTCTAATGAACCAATACAATTTTTTTTCAGGCAACCAACTTGTTCGTTGCAGACTTAACTGCGAGTGGTGACGGAGAGCAGAAGACTGTTTCGCAGGATGATGAAGCAAACGCTACCCGTTTAGATCTTGAAACGCTAAGGTTAGGCCATAAGTTCTCTGATAAATACGGTTAGTTTAAATGTTAATTCGCATTGGAATTTTGCTGTTATTAGGAATGGAAGCGCTAAGCTGCCAGTGAAACAGCTGAAAGGTGAACCGACCGCAAGACTGTTACGCGCCAGTAAAATGGGCCTGAAGATGACAGAAATCATGTTCCACGACGGACCTGCCAAGCTCACCGTTTCTGATGCATGGACATTGATCCATCTAGAGGTTGCGAAAAGAAATATAAACTTTAACAGTGCAATAGCGGGATTTCAGCCTGGTTGGCTTGTGGACAAGGTGCTTTTTTTTATTAACATAGAGTGTCTTCTCCATACAACTTTCCTCCATGAAATGCTCTCCTTTTTCATTTTTTCAAAGGTTATCGAAGCAGTTCTGTGGCGCCTGACCTTAATCCACAGAGATATTTTTGTGGCAGACACAACTATGGCTGAAATGGTAAAGCGACATTACAGCACTCGCTTGCTTTGGTCAGGAGAGAACTTTACCCAGATTTCTAAAATATTTATACCCATGAACAAGTCTGGAAATCACTGGACACTTCTGGTTAGGACCTTACGATAATAATCTTTTTGAATAACGCACTTTAATCAAGAACCTTTTAACTGGACTTTGCATTATAAATAAATCTTCAAGCGCTCTCTTACTTATGTTTTAAAGGTTCTGGATCGAAAGCAGAAAACCAGATATTATTTCGATCCCATGAATGGGCGTGTACACACCATTTTGAGCACCTCAGTTCCTAAGAGCAAACTGATAGAACTGATCGATGACATCAGGTGAAATATTTTCAACTCAATGTTTTCCTTTTTATTTTGATGCATGCAGACAAAACATACTTATGTAACTTATATTTTGTTTGACTCTGCAGTGCCGTTGCTGATCTCAAAACGGGATGGAATTGCAAGTCATGGCTATGTGTTGAACCACTACATTACACACAGACCGATAGCTATAACTGTGGTGTGATTGTATGTCTTGTGAGTAGCATAATCACTTGCTAAAGCTCACTTTAATAGGACTGCTTCCTGGTTTCGAATGTATTAAATTTCTCTTTGTTTGTTTTAAGTTTGCTCGGTGCTTGTGTGAGGGGTTGGATATCAATGGAAGTTACGATGTGGACATGGAAAGGGAAAGAATAACGTCTGTCATATTTGGCTCGTGTTACGATGACCTTGATTGGTAAGTTTTGATGGTGTCAAATACCATTGTTTCTTAAACGCCGCAACACTCTCTTTGACGTCCCATATCTTTTGTTCAATTATAGGAGAAATACCGCGGTCTGTAAGATTTGCAAAGACGACGATGGAGAGGATTGGCTCGGTTGCGATAGCTGCGGCCAGTTTTTCCATGCAAGTTGTCTGGATGTGCCTTTCGCGGAGACGCTTACGCAACATTTCACCTGCCCTTAGGGTGGCTTCTTGTCAGCACCAGTAGAGTTTAAATTTTAAAGCTGACTATAACAACGAACCAGATGATGAACTTAATGTCATGTACAGACCTTAATTTGCAAGATAAGAAATACAGTCCTTGGTATTCAATTAAGATAAATTTTCACGAGCGTCAATGGTGCAGAATCGTAAGTTGATGGAGCCAACAGTGGACAACATCCCAGAATTCAAACTTTGTGATTTTTTTCTCGGCTTAAACGCTAAGTCAGTTGTTCAATTGAATAGGAAGAAAAACATTTCGAACAGAAAACAGCATTATTTGCACGTGTGGATCTTTTGAGAAAAGGTCTCCTAAACGAGTGGTCTTGATTGTAAATATTTAAGGAATGGTAAATACATTAGCCTTAACATGGCTGTTTCTCGAAGCTCAGTGTTTTCCTACTTGCCTTTTTTCCACGTGAATTGGGGGCGATTGAACAGATATAATATGCAGTAAAAGAACTTCAGCTGATAGAAATTTTAAATTTCTCATCTTAGGCTGTGTATACAAAATTCAAGTGAAAAGGAAGCCAACTGTGATTAATGCTTTGAACAAGTCAAGATACGTTTTTTTCGTCACACAACAAGTTACATAACGTGAATATCATTCTTCTTGATGCCTTTCCCGGTGTCACCAATGCCTTTCCCGATGCCTCCGTTGGTTTATAGAGCATTAAAAGTATTGTTCCAGTTAAAGCTTGAGGAAAA
>NC_142674.1:3328118-3433118 GCF_964200805.1 Pocillopora damicornis | reverse complement strand
TTCGGAATTACTATTGTAAGCCTAAAATATCATAAAGGCAACTTAGCAATACCTCTTAATTAAAAATTATAAACTAAGGAAAACCATAATTTGCTGTGCGCCTTCACGCGAGTTCGATTATCTGATCATGAAATTTGACCTCATTTCTGTGATTTTTCGGCTTCACGGTTGGTGGACGGTTTTTCGTAATTTTCTCAAAAATGTAAAAACTCCAGAACCTAAAACTTATATCACGATTCTTAGCATACCATAGGTTATCTCTGGACGAAATATTAAGGAGTCCATTTATCCGACCTTGTGCCGCCCTTCACGCGGTGGTGAGGTAGAGTGACTCTTAAGTGCCTCTCGACTTCCCGTCGGAAAAAAGTTTTCTTTAATTTTTTGCCCAAGAAAAGGGTTTAGGACACATGTTTCAAAAATAGTTTAGTTGTTGTCCAATTCTCTTTTTTGCGTCGCCACAAGCCAAAAATGATTTTTGGCCAGACCACCCCTGGCCCTGTGGACAGCGATCGAAAATTTCAAAGATTTTGTCCAGCGTGCAGCGACTACAGCAATGTAGCTCATGGAATTCTATCTTGCTACAAGTTACAAGATGTATTCACTTAGTTCACAGACAAAATATGGAAACTTCAGCTGAAATATTTTTCATACCAGCGTGATCACAGGAGACCCTTCTCTTCGACCTTCATTTGCATATCAAAAATTCACTACTTTGTACGAAAGAATTCTCAAAATGCAGGCGTTTATCGGGCTGAAAAAGCATATCAGTGCATAGTTTATACACCGATGAGGTCATATATTGCCTCAAACCCACGGGTACATCTCTACCTTCCATCCGTCAACTTCTTAAAAACAAAGCAAATCCATGTGTTTGCTCAATTGCGCTTGTGTCAAAGACATTTGCATGATTCTTAAAATTGACCAAGATCTCCTTTTGACCGTTCAAACTTCGTTCGTTTATCTTCTAAGTTGAGGATTTTAGGTTTTCACAGCAACTGAATGGAGATTATATGCCGAGTTGTCCTAAAACGTTGCGTAAACATGATCGGTCGTAACACTTGCGCGCTTGCGTGACTTACAAAGTAGACAAAGGTGATCGATAGGCGCCTTCTCGATAATTTACGTTGAAATATCAGGTCATGAATTACACACAGTGTGGAGAAGATTAAAATTAAAGAATAAAATTTGGCACTCTGGCCATAGCAGACATATCGCGTTTCTTAAAAGGACACAAAAACAAGTTAAAATAGGTTGCAGTGTTCATATTTACAAAACAACACGCATACACTCTGAAACAATTCTTGGAGTTTCTCCCGAGATTTGGTATACGGAACCCGATGAACTAACCCTCCTTTCTGAAAATTTGTTCCTATCATTAATGATGTTACACTCTTATGGACCACAACAGTTTTGAGCGACAAACTCAACATTTCCCTGCGACCATCAAAATCAACTGGACAAATCCAGCTTGATATATTGCGTGACGTGATTGTGCAAACTTTTCTCTTTGTCATACGACCTGTTTCGCGGGTTCTACAAGTTGGAACCAAAATTAATTAATGTAACGAATTAGAATCGAAAGTTATTAAAATGGACTGAATTATGCACCTGTCAATTGAAACCCCCACCCCCCCCACCCCGGGGAAGTAGGGGGCATTGATGGGGGTAACTACGGGTTTTGGCACTTTTTTGTGTCCGAGGGGGTGGGGGATTTGTTGTTTTTTGTTGCATCAGTTTTGCCCGTGGGGTGGGGGATTAGTAAGGTTTTGACATTCGTGGACGAGCGAGGACTGAGGCGAGTGAGTCGCACCCATGTGCTTTAGGCGGATTCAAGATGGACGACATTAAGGTATTGTGTTGATTTATATTTTTTTCTAATTAAACTGAGAGCTCAAGAGTTATTTATTATAGTTTTGAAATCGATAAAGATGAAGTAAATATTCTAAAGATGCAGAATCATCAGATGATCATGACATCTTATGCATCTGTGGAAAGCCAAATATGACAGAGGAAATGATTGGGTGCGACGGGAAAAATTGCAAAATCAAATGGTTTCACTTTTCCTGTGCGGGACTAACTGAGGAGAACGTGCCAGAGGGAGAGTGGCTGTGTGGGGCATGCAGCACTCAGAGCAGGGTCTGAAGGTTGGTTGGGACATTATTTAACATGGTTTGTCCCAGGGGTGGGGGAATTTTTTCACTTTACTTGGGGTTTAGAAAGAAAACAGGGCCCCTATATATGGGGCATTATCACACTTTTTTTCTACTCCAAGGCTAATGCCCCATACTTCCCCGGGGTGGGGGGGGTGGGGGTTTCAATTGACAGGTGCATTACATTTTAATGAGAATTTTAACTTTTAAAAAGGTTTACTTGATTCATAATAATAGGATAATGGGAGTTTTCTTGCATAGGTTTTTATAATTTTTAACAGGATATCACATTTTTAAAGAAAGCCATTTAATCACTAAAATGATGAATAAAATTGTATTTTACGTCAGTGCTTTTGACCTCATAATGATTGAGTAATAATGCGTTTACGAGATCTTTGTAAAGGAATACAAACTAATGGAAAAAAGGAAGGCTCTCTTTACAACCCTCTCCTTGGAATCACTTTCTACTACCCTGCAGTCAAATTTGGTGTGCATAGTGATGGAAATAATTTACTCAATTGAAAAGGAAGAACATAGTCAATGCCAAGCTCTGTTCTGTTGGGATCAACATAAGCTAAGGAGTAACACTCAGCATCCTTCAAACAGGACACATCATGAAGATTAAACAGGATCTGAATTAGTAACAGAATCAAGGTTGTAACTACAAACTGTGCAACCGTTCTTTTTTACTGGGAAATGTTATTATCTGGAGGGGAAGGAGTGACTGGAACTTTCAAGTCAAAGTAGTGATAGCTAATGGGCCCATAAAGTCTTTTTTAATAATTGTCCAACAACCCTGTAATGATGATAATAGTAATATGTTGCTAATAATGATGTTAATGAAGGGTAGGGGTTAATAATCTTCATAATGATGATGCGATAACAGCTACTGGCACAGTAATGTTGGAGAGGCCATATGCAAGTAACCACTTGCCTGACAAACCTGGCAGTGATCAGGTGGCATTCACTTCACCTGGAAAGTCCACAGGAGATGCAGCACTTTACGTGGGGAGCAGGTGTCTGGCCTAAACCTTAACCCCTCCCCCCCCCAACCCACCAGAATAATGATGATGACGATGATGACAATGAGCGTGAAAAGTATAATATATATGACATAATGCGCATTGCATGACACCCAAAGGACCAGTTCTGAGGTAAAATGGTAAGAAAGCATAGAGATAATTACTTGTATGGTTCCCAAAACCCATTACTGATTGGGTTTTACTGGCCAGGAATTATGCCTGTTTGATTCAAACTCTCAACAACAGAGCTTTAAAAGCTTTAATTTCCCCAATGTACAAAATGTTTTACATCGTTATGATGGTTTACATTGTACAATAAATAAACTCTAGATAAAAATTACTACTGTTCAGTTCATAATTGGGTTTTATTGGCCAGAAATTATGCCTGTTTGATTCAAACCCTCAACAAAAGAGCTTTAAAAGCTTTATTTTAAAGCTATAACTATCATTAGAACACACTTTATTTATAATTCTTGGAATTTGATTCCATTTCCCCAATGTACAAAATGTTTTACATCATTATGATGGTTAACATTGTACAATAAATAAACTCTAGATAAAAATCACTACTGTTCAGTATGACGTATTGTAGATGACATTTGCTAATTGTACGACTGTATACCAGTTCACTGGTATAATTGCTGGTGATTATTGAGTTGCCTGTGCTGTGATTGTTAAGGATTGCATCATATCTCGCCATATGAACCTTGCACAGGATGCTTTTCACATGAGTGCTACATTTCAAAATAGTTGCCTTATATTTTGACATTGTTACCAAGTAAGTGATGAATGCATTAGAAAAAATTCAATTCCTAAGAGCAAAAACGTGCCATCAAGTTTAGAGGAACACTTTAAAATAAGAGATATGAAGTTTTTGTTGATTGAATTACATGAACCCATCAAATTGTAGTGGAAACTGGCCCTTTATCTCGATGTGAGTAATTCAAACAACTGGAAGAGAATGGTTTCAACTTCAAACAAATATTTACCACAGAATTCTACCACACCCAAGCAATTAATACACGAAAACAACTATATATCTCAGGCTCAGTGAAAATATTGAATTATCCCCTCAACTTTGTCTTTGGGATTACTGGTATTCAATAGTATTAAATTCATTTCAAATACAGCAAATAGTTGTTAAATAGAGAAGTTATAAATAAATAATAAAAGTTAAAATCATAAATAAGCCCCAAAACAGCATAAAAACAGATCAACTTGTGGCCCTCCTAAATAGTCAATCACCAAGAACTTGGAGAACTACCTAAGTTATTTATGCTCCCTAAAGATATCTAAAAAAAACATATACAAATACTAAAAGTAATTATAGATGTGAGCTCTTTATTGCATTCTGACTGTCCAGGAGAAAAACAAGGAGCAAACTTCTGGAAGCTTTACTTATTGGTAAGCCTGCACAATGCAATGTGTTTCATGCTCTCTAACATTATGACCAGCTTCAGAATTCTATCAAATAGTCACAAAGACAAAAGTAGACTTTAATGAAAAAAAAAATAAAAAAATAAAAAACCCATGTTCAGCAAAATGATCTTGTACACATGTGCATACATTGTACATTAATAACCTTCCTAAAGATTGAGAGTTTGCCGCAAATGGCATTCATCATTGTAGAAATTCTTAAAATATACCATAAGTTAGTCACCAATAGTATACCCTAGGTCAAACAGCTGCTGAATGACATCCATTCCCACAAGCAGATCAGTACCCTTGGCCGGGGCATCAACCAATGCACAAACACTAAACTGGTGTCCTCGAATTGCGAGCACAATTTGTATGGTTTCAAACTGGCCTGACCTTCTTCCTGCTAATTTAGCTTTCCTTTTCTTGTTGGGATCAGGTTGCAGGTTCAACTTCAATAGAAGATCTCTGGATATGCCAGTGGCTACTTCATTGCCAGTGTCAAACAAGACACGCCAATGCCCTGGAACTGGAATCACCTCACCAAATTCATTCTGCATCTCAACTGGTTCTTCATCCCTTGATGTGACTAAGGGTTTATACCCTGAAAACAGTATAAAAATACAAAATGGTAACTGCAGGGTAGATTAAGAAGCTAGTTTCCTCAAAATTTTCAGTTCAGGCTTACTCAAGGATTTTAAAACAGGCTTATCACTGCCAGAGTTCCACCAGCTACTTTATAACACGTTGCTGGTTACTCTGGTCAAAACAATTTCCTTTAAACCCTCAATGAACTTTTCACAGTCATCTACTTTTGGTGTCTGATGTCTACTTCAAAACATTTTGATACCCCTGCTTACTGTAATGTAATCTGCAAATAATGAGGTAGTTACCTAATACATGGCAAAACTGCTAAATCCAATGCTCAGTCCTTACTTAGCAAGGTCTTAGGTACCAAGATACTTCACTTCCAGAGGGGGAAATTGGGGTCTATTAGAAACTGCAAAACCGTAGAAAAAAAATCCTCCAAAACTGCAAAACCACAAAAAAAATTGATCAAAACTGAAAACTGCATGCAAAACTGTCAAAATCAATAAATTTTCAGATCCCAGTTAAGAAAACCCTAATCGATCTGATGCAGTGGTGACAAGTGCAGCATACAGAGGTTTTGCCGCTATTCGAGATCAGTGGAGGCACATAATTGCTGCTCAGATCGAAAGAGAAACGGGAACCCAAATAGGAAAAACAGAAAACCACATGAAATACCAAATCTGAAAGTCCATTGGTATTATAGATGAAAGCCAAAAACCAAATGGTAAAAAACAGCAGTGTTCTCCCTTATTTTAAGCATGATAGGTAAAATAGATTTTCAAACTGGTAAAGCAATCCTTTTACCTGTTGAATTTTCAAGAATTCAAAGCAATTTTAAATGGTAATAAGAGGTTCTATAGGTGGTAAATGTTACTGCTTACTGACTAAAAAGAGAACACTCAACAGAAAATCTACCAACCACAATGAACGCAAGGACTGAAAAACCTTTCACACTGTCTTTCTCTGGTCAAGACTGAACACCAGATCAACACATGTCTGTAAAATAGAGATGATGCTGGAAAGTAACTTACAATAAACTGTTATATTCCTCACAAGAAAGAGTAGAAATAATGGGTCAGTTTCATTTGCAAATATCCCTTAAGCTACAGCATACAATTAGTTACCTCTAGGTTGAAACATTCATGTGCCTCTTTAAGTCCTCCATAAACACTTCCATCATCTTGGAGGTCCAGTAGTATTTTATCCACATCCTGTTCAGGAAACAGAAATCAATCTTTTTAGTACCACAGAATATGAAATAGAAATCTTGTTGGCACCTCTACATCCTCATTCCAGCTCAGGGCTTTCTTCTTCCTGTCACCTCTTGCTCCAAGGGATGGGAAGAGGATCATAAGCTGGAGTAAAAAGCGGATCTAACTTACACTTACTGCAAGTTTGGGTTGGGCCAATAAAAAAGTTGTCAAAAAATTTGCTTTAACTTGTCTTCAATAGTCTTTCATTACTCATTATAAATTTAAGAAAAACAATCGCATTTTGTCTCTCTGTTAAGAGTAAACTTGTTTGATTCTGTTTATTTTAAAAATTACAAGCAATCCTTTTGTATAGTTTGTGTCCTGACCATGTTTGGAACCTGAGATCTAGGACCTGGTCACTTATGAGTCATGATAAAAACTTCACCTGTGACTCCTGCCTTTGGGGTGTTACAAGTATATGGCCAGTTTGTGGCCAAAGTATTTCCTAAATGACAAGCCACACCCTTTATTTCAAACCTTACTCCCTTGGTTTGTACATGTGTGAAAATTGCATAATTGCATAAATGGGCAAGATTGACTCATCATATCTCTCTTGAGGATTAGGTGACCTTCAACAGTATACAAACATAAACTCTGTTTTATCTCCAATAGACTCCAACCAAAGATAAATTGCTTTCTCATTTCTTCAAATAAGTGATATATTTAACAAAAGAGAAAAATATCATATTTCAAGGGCTTTCACAAGTATAGTTGTTGCTTATCATGACTTTCAATGCCCTCTGCGTGTGGAATATGTGATAAATGCAGTTAGTTTACAAGAATTGACATGCGATAGGGTCAAGTTAAAAAAAAAAAAAAACTAAAAAAGCAAATTGAAAAGCAAGTCTTGCAGGGGGAAGGGGGGGTCTAAATTTGCCAAGACACTTAGACAATATAAGTTTCTCAAAAATCAGCTGACAACTGCACTGTTGAAAGCTTACCTGTGGTTTACAACTGACATTCCCGCAAAAAATAAACAGCTTGCTGGATCTTCCTAGGTGGCTTTGACAGCTTGATTCAACTTGATATTCTAGACAACATCCAACTTTGAGTCCTTTCTTTGTTACCTCTTCATTTGTCCAGAAAGATCTGTTCTTTAACTTTTGTAGCTGGAAGGGTTCTCCTTCACCACTTTCACTGCTATTGATCTTCCTGCAGAAAACGTTGCTGGTTGTAGATGAACCACAATTTCGTGCTATGGCAACAACTACACAGCGGCCACAAGTGGGGATTAATGGAGATGTATTCAGTCCAGGCTGGTGCTGTGGAACATATAGAGAGCACTTAGAGCAAGGAACAAGACAAAATATGCTTAATAGAATACATAAGAAAGTTTGCAGAACAGATCTTCAGGTACATGTATTCTGAGTGATGAATGAAAAGGTTGTCTAACCCGCACAAATTCTGGATGTGGCCCCACATATTTGAAATTTTCATTAGTGTCATCAATTTGCATAGGTGACTATTCAATCACAAACTCTGCAATCAGAGAAGTGACCATAAGCTGAAGCAATAAGATCCCTAAGATGTCTATGATAGGTCCACAGGACATCTCTTACATGGGTTTCGCAATATTTAAGGTGTTCATTGAGGGTAAAAGTACATGGTAATTTTAAGACTGAAAAAGGGGTGACCCCTGACAAAGGCACTAGACAGGAGAGCCAAAATGTTGGGTCTATGAATTGTAACGTCTTGGTTTCATTCATTAAATCTTTGAACCAGAGTAGCATCAACCATGTCTGCTTGTCCACCTGGTTGCCATGCAGGGTTCTCCCTTATTTTAAGCATGACAGGTAAAATAAATTTTCAAACCGGTAAAGCAATCCTTTTACCAGTTGAATTTTCAAGAATTCCAAGCAATTTTAAATGGTAATATGAGGTACTATAGGTGGTAAAGGTGGTAAAAAATTTGCTTTAACTTGTCTTCAATAGTCTCTCATTACTCATTATAAATTTAAGAAAAACAATCGCATTTTGTCTCTCTGTTAAGAGTAAACTTGTTTGATTCTGTTTATTTTAAAAATTACAAGCAATCCTTTTGTATAGTTTGTGTCCTGACCATGTTTGGGACCTGAGATCTAGGACCTGGTCACTTATGAGTCATGATAAAAACTTCACCTGTGACTCCTGCTTTTGGGGTGTTACAAGTATATGGCCAGTTTGCCAAAGTATTTCCTAAATGACAAGCCACACCCTTTATTTCAAACCTTAATTCTTTGGTTTATACATATGTGAAAATTGCATAATTGCATAAATGGGCAAGATTGACTCCTCATATCTCTCTTGAGGGTTAGGTGACCTTCAACAGTATACAAACAGAAACTCTGTTTTATCTCCAATAGACCCCAACCAAAGATAAATTGCTTTCTCATAAGCATAGCTTTTGCTTATCAGGATTTTGCCCTCTGTGTGTGGAATACGTGACAAATTCAGTTTATTTACAGGAATTGACATTTGATAGGGTCAAGTTAAAAAAAAAAACAAAAACAAAAAAAGGAAATTAAAAGTTTTTCAGGGGGGAAGGGGGGGTATAAATTTGCCAAGACACTAGGACAATCTAAGTTACTCAAAAATCAGCTGACAACTGCACTGTTGAAAGCTTACCTGTGGTTTACAACAGACATTCCTGAAAAAAATGAACAGCTTGCTGGATCTTCCTCGGTGGCTTTGACAGCTTGATTCAACTTGATATTCCAGAAGACATCCAACTTTGAGTCTTTTCTTTGTTACCTCTTCATTTGTCCAGAAAGATCTGTTCTCTAACATTTGTAGCTGGAAGTGTCTTCCTGCACAGGTTCCACTGCTATTGATCTTCCTGCAGAAAACATTGCTGTTTGTAGATGAACCACAATTTCGTGCTATGGTGACAACTACACAGCAGCGGATTAATTGAGATGTATTTAGTCCAGGCTGGTGCTGTAGAACATATAGAGAGCACTTAGAGCAAGGAACAAGACAAAATATGCTCAATAGAATACATAAGAAAGTTCGCAGAACAGATCTTCAGGTACATGTATTCTGAGTGATGAATGAAAAGGATGTCTAACCCGCACAAATTCTGGATGTGGCCCCACATATTTGAAATTTTCATTAGTGTCATCAATTTGCATAGGTGACTATTCAATCACAAACTCTGCAATCAGAGAAGTGACCATAAGCTGAAGCAATAAGATCCCTAAGATGTCCATGATAGGTCCACAGGACATCTCTTACATGGGTTTTGCAATATTTAAGGTGTTCATTGAGGGTAAAAGTACATGGTAATTTTGAGAGACTGAAAAAGGGGTGACCCCTGACAAAGGCACTAGACAGGAGAGTCAAAATGTTGGGTCTATGAATTGTAATGTCTTGGTTTCATTCATTAAATCTTTGAACCAGAGTAGCATCAACCATGTCTGCTTGTCCACCTGGTTGCCATGTGAACTTTATTACATTTTATAAGCAAAGATATATTTAACATGCAAGAAAAATATCATATTTCAAGGGCTTTCACAACTGTAGTTGTTGCTCATCAAGAGTGTGTGAAAAGTCAAGTTTTCACACACACGAAAAAAGGCTGAATGAATTCATGATGAAGAGCAAATTAAAACAAAGAAGTTTTGCAGGGGGGGGTGGGGATCCAAATCAATGAGAGGGGTCTAAGAACACTAGGACAATGTAAGTTTCTCAAAAATCAGCTGACAACTGTACTGTTGATATAGTAGTAAAAGTTTACCTTTCGTTCACAACAGACATTCCTGCGAAAAGAGAAAAACTCGATGTGTCTTCCTCCGAACTTCGCAAAGCTCGTTTGAATCTGACATTCCAGAATACACCCAACTTTGAGTTTTCCATTTGTTACCTCTTCATTTTTCCAAAAAAAAATGTTCTCTAAAGTTTGTAGCTGGAAGATTTTTCCTTTGGCAATTCCACTGCCATCGATCTTCCTGCAGAAAACATTGCTGGTTGTAGATGAACCCCAATTTCGTACTATGACGAGAACTACACAGAGGCCTCTTTCAGGTACTTTCCAAAAAGGTTCTTTCCACTCTATAGACGGATACTGTGGAAAAATGGCTGACTGAATGAATTGAAGGATATCACTAAGGAAAAACCATACAACGCCAAATTTAATGCATAAAGAAGAAGGTGTTACTGAGTAAAGCCTTCACTCAACAGATATACTTGGATCAAAACATAGAAAATTCAATTCTAGAAATGATTTCTAAAAACTACCTTGGTGTTGGAATTAATTCCAAAAAGTCATTAAGAGGAGAGGTCGTATGAAGTAATGTACGTAAAATATCTGCCATCCTAAAATTGGCAATAATACATGCAATTCATTGCATCAGCCATTTGAATAAGAAAAGCTGTGGGAAGCCGGAAGTTGGGAGAGGGGTGGGGAGCTTACCAGAAATTCGCTGATCGTTTCATACATAAGACCAGAGACAGAAAAAAAAAAAAACCAAAGTACTAAAAATTGAACTCCAAACAAACTAAGATACATGAATTAAAAGGCAACGGGGCCGAAAAGATCAGATCGGCGACATTAAACGACAAATTATTTCGTGCAAGAGTGTCCCCCCCCCGAAGAAAATAAAACTAAGTAGGGAGGGGATGATCGACTGAACACAAACCAATCGAATGTAAGCGACGATTGGCGCCAATCCTAAAACATCACATGACACAAATATACTGCACGAATTCAAGATGGACGACGACGACGAAATACAGGTTGTAGAGGTTACGGTACGTGTTTATAGACATAGTCTAACCTTAAATGTCTATTCTTACATTAGAGTGGAATTATGATGATGCCTTAAACAACCTTGCCCATCTCTGGGCGGAGTATCGGAAGATCATTTGCAACTTAAACTTTTTTTTTTTTTCAAAGCGCATCGATCTGTCATGCAGGGAGGATTTACGTAACTTGTAGTAATATCTGCAGTTATTTGTTGTTTCAAGAAAACGATTAATAGATGTGCGAACGATATTGATCCCTGGTTTGATGTTGATGCAATGATATGTATATTTATTGCACTTCGGCGTGAGATATATTTTTTTTGGCGGGATCTGCCTCAAGGCGCGCAGGATTTGTGATCTCTTGTTCAATTTTAAATCATCGTTCTTATTCAAACGTACATGTTATTCTCAACCATCAAGGGTGAATGTGTAAGCTACCTCTGAGTCTCTTTATTTTCTTTAAAGGCTTTTAGTGTGTAACTGATGCCAGAGGGGAATAATAACTTTATTAATTTTTTATAATTTATTTAATTATGATTAAATATTAAAAAGAAGGAAGTCAAACTTATTTTGTTCCTAAATCGTGACATTCATCATGACAAAATCAAAATGAACTTTGTGTTAGTGGCATAGCCAACTTTGCCGTGGATTAGGAGATGGTATTCCTCTTCTCCCTAGACTCTTCAGTAAAAATGTAGTGGTGATACTAGTATTTAGTATTTTGCTCATTTTATCAGTTTCTTTTCAGGTATGCCGTTCTTCTTTGCCTAGGAAGAAACGTAAACGAGAAGAGTCACCACCAAAAGATGCAATCATTCCCTGTAGTGACGAAAATATTCTCCACAAATTAGCTCAGCTAAGAAGGAGGGTAAGTTATGATAACTGTATATATATTGTCTTTTATCTGTTATTTTTGTACCCTTAACTCTTTTACTCCCAGATGTGATTACTAGTAACTTCTCCCTATAATATCTGAACATTATTTAGCAAACAGGTTATGAGAATCTTCAAACTTATCAGGTTGAAGTTATCTTTATCTGATACCAAATTCTCCTGACTTATTTACAAGGAAATGTGTAACAGCTGTAGGGGAGAATTGACAATCAGATCTTGGGAGTTAAAGGGTTAATATAAGGTTGAAGACCAGATGTTATAACTGGTTACATGTAGAAATTGATGGTGTTACATGTACATATCATGCCTTTGTGGTTTACAGTACATGAATACAACATATATCTGTTCACTGTAGCTGCCATTTTGTTTTCTCTTTTGACATTCAGCGCTTTCAAGTTGGTACAGTCAAATCTCAATTTTTCAGACTGATGGGGACTGGGCTGAGTGTTTTAAATAATTAAGAGTTTGGAGAACAAAACACACGAATAGTAATGAACCAAAAATAAAACTGAATAAATTTACTTATTGTCCTATCAAACCAGTGCCTTTTGTTGTTAATATTTGTGAAAATATTTGCAAAAGTTTTGAAGTTAACAAACAATGTTCTACAGAAAGCAGAGCAAATTCAGTTTTGATGGGAGTTTCATTACATTTACTTTGTTTAATGGAAAGAAGTTGTTACATATCTCAAATATGACTAATAAATAGTCATCAAAAGTAGGACCAAGGATGTAAGTCTTGATATTAAAAAAAATCAGGACAATTGAGGCTTGGAAAATCAAGGTTTGACTGTATCAAGTACCATTGAAACTCAGGATAGCAACAAAAAAAGTATCTAGTAACCTTGGATTTGAAGCTGTGATTGGAGGTGAAATAGTTTAACACTGCCATTTAGATTGCAATATTCTTGACTAGACAGCATCCTTTTTAACTCGTGAATTGCGCGCATGCGCAAGAGCGAGTTATAGATATGATGTGGGGAATAGCATTCGCTTGCTCGCTCGCTCGCTTGCTCGATTGGTTGATTCCTGTAAACTTTTTTTAGATTTTAGGCTTTTGAGTACATTTGATAGTTTTTGGCGAGCAATAAACAGACGAAATGGCGACCTTTGTTGCTAAGAATAGTGGTGGGGTGAAAAAGAAGCCAATGATAATCTTAAAAGAGTTTTTTTTTTCGTTTTAGTTTCAACAAGCGGCGCCAGCGACTGGCAAGCATTCAAGGATTCACACTGAAATAACAACAACCTTCGTTTTTCATAAAATTGTAATTTACAATCCTTGAACTTGAAAACAATCCGAAGATTCATTGAAAATATCACTTACTGCGAAGCGCTCGGAGTTTACAGATGTTCAAAAGCTTTTTTTGTTATAGCGTGAGATTGAGGAAAAAATTGATCATTACGTTTCGTCGCGTGTGTTTTTCCTGTGTGAAGCAACAAAAGATGCCGGCGACTGACTAAATAACAAGTTAACATGAAAATCAGATAACACTTAGACAAACAATTTTAGCTACCGATTTTCAGTGAATTTTTAAAGAACAATTTTCTTGTAAGTTTCAAGACAATTTGAAGATTCAACATACATACAACGTACTAAAATGCGAAAGTTACACACCACAAAATTGATAAATAGGCCTGAAATGAAATTCTATCTTGTTATTGATTATACGTTGCCTAGCACGTGACTTAAATCTACCCAGGCGGAGATCTAAAATGACGGTGGCAGGCTTGGCTTAGTTATATCACTCAAAACTCGTTCCCGTTTGTCTCATTTGATAAAGAGGGAATCGTTAATGTTTTCATTAAGACAGTATTGCCTTGATTTTCTAATATTTACAACGAAAGACAGTAAATTTCACTTTTCACCCACATTTACTTCCAACCTTTTCTTTTGAACCAGAAACAAAAATGATAGACGTTTAAAACACATGACATCATCCACCTTGTTAAATGTAATAGCATGATCATTTCAATTGTAATGCCTTCTTGTCCCAACGTTACTTTGTTTCTTTGCTACATTAGCGAACACTGAACTACTGCTCGTACCCTAGATGACAATCAACCACAAAATTCCCTAAACCAGATAACATTAAACATAATCTCAAAAATCATGTGTCAATTCACGAGTTTGCTCACAGAGCACTTTGATTATCTCTTTGATCTAACTTTGACCTGTTTCTTTTCCAGAACAGTATAGGATTTGCTCATCTATTAAGGTTCAAAGTTGAGTGAGGGAAAGGGGTATTGCTTGGAACTTTGGCAAATTGAAAATGCAGTTTTCAATACAGCCTTAAAAAAAGACATGCAAATATGACATTGTTGGTTAACCCTTTACACTCTAAAAGTGATAAGCATCTAATTTCTCCTTACTGTATCACCCTTGAATTACTTATTAAGGTTACAAGAATAAGGAAAATGATCACCAACTAAAGAAGCTCTTGATTGTTATACAGATTCTCCATATCAGCACCTTAAATAATGTATAGAGAACAGTTTGGAGAATATGCATACTGATGTTTGGATGTAAAGGGTTAAAGTACCATTTCTTGTATTTGTTTGTAAAAGGCTTCAATCCTGATTTTTCCTTCTTTGCAGCTTGAATTTTGTGAAAAAGAGAAACAAGTACTTTCTGAAAGGGTTGCAGAACTTGAGGAACAGCTAACAGAAGAACAACGTCATGAACTTGAAGTCAAGTTGGAAACGTCTGAAAAACACATACCTCTTATTTGTGTTGGTGACAACAGTGAAGATGATGACATCATATTTATTTTGCCTGAGGACTATTCTCCCAGAAAGAGGTTGAAAATTGACCATGAAAAGAAAGCTCATAGGATTGGTGACCAAGATAACCAGGCAAAAAAAGACTTAGCCATTACTTACTACAAACCTGGTACAAATCTACCACATGCCAGGGAAAACTGTTCAGCTCACAAGTTTGTTCAGAGCAATGTAACTACAGCAACAGTGTCATGTAATGAGAACTATTGTGAGCAGTGCTATTGTTATGTATGTGATGCTAATGTGAAAGAGGTGAGTTATTTTCTGCTTTATACATAGAAATGTAATTTGAACAAAGTCCTAGGGAAATGCATTGGTTAAGAGTATGCCAACCTATCTCCAATTGTCTAAGAAACAGAAATTCTGGGCAGATGAGTATAGCTTTTAAATGGCTCTTCTGTGGAACTTGAAAAGACTTGAGAGTACAAAATGCAGTGTTTAAATGTTGTGGTCAGTTAATTGGTAACATCTGGGCAGATAATTGCTTTGTTTATTGTATTACATAAAAAAAATTTTCTTTGTTTTCTCACATTGGTAGTGTAATTCCTGGAAGACTGGCACTAATCCTCATTGCAATGCATACTCTAAGAATGCGTTTTGGGAAAAACTTCGAAAGATGGCAAAGAGAAAAGTGGTATGTTTAACTGAAGTGTTGTGCAACATTGTGTGGTAATATTTTATTTTTGGTTCAATGTTGATTAATATTTACACATATAGCAGGTCACAAGAATTAGCTGCTTGCATTGCATGAAATCTTTTTCCCAAAGAATTATTCTAATTTATTTTGTACCCAGGAAGGAATTCTCATACTATTAAATTAAGCAACAAGAGCCTACTGTAGAAAGTAGTAACCCCTTGAGCAACCATCTTCTAAAGCTGAAAAGTAATTTTTAAAAAACGTTTTTTCTTGAAGTTTTTGTCTTATTACTTAACATACACTGTGCATGTAGCTTACATACAGTATCCAATTTGTTTCCACCAATTGAAGATTAATTACTAGTTTCTAGCTTGCACAGATATTTTAATTGATTGTGTGTAGGGTTAATTATTAATATAAACTTCCCACTGTCTAATATTAGAACTGTATCATTATTTGCAGAGCTCTGTACAGGATTCATTGCTGAAGTGTTTGCCAGCTAATGAGCAATCAAAATTGTTGCTAGAAGCAGGTAGGTATTGTTGTTCGTACTTGTCTGTAAGAGCTTAATGTGTAATCTTCATATCTTTATCCTCCTTTTAATCCCCTCTCCTCTTTTGTCTTTCATGTTCTTCCTGTCTATTCCTTTCTTTTTTCTTTTTTCTGCTCTTTCTCTGCAAATACAGCTGTACATGTATGCAAGTATGCATGTAAGTAAATATCCCCTTTCAAATGTTCTTCTCTGTGTGACTGTATCCACTCCCTTTCAATCCCTGTTTTCTTCCCCTATAGTTTCCCTTAAGTCTTCTTCCTGCTTGTTTATTTTAAATTTCTTTATATCCTCTCTTTATCCCTCCTTAAAACATACATGCATCTTTCTCCTTTTCCTTTCTGTTCCTTCCCATTTGCTTTTTCTCCTCAACCCATTTCTCTTTCCCTCTCTTTCTTCCTTTTTTCTCTCCTCTATTTTTCTCCCTCCCTTCAGCCACTTACATCTGTGCATAATTATCCACTCTTACTTTCTTGGTTATTCCTTTTCTGCTTATTGTGTCTGGATTAGTTGTCTTTTCCTTAAAGCTTTGCAAATGTCAAAGGCTATAGTGTACATGTGGTAAAATCTAGATATTTATTTTGTTTACATCATAGCGGAAATGGTCACAGAACTGTTAGAGAAGCTGAAAGACAAACTTTCAGACTCATCAAGTGGCTATAGTTCAAGGTCGTCCAGTCCCAGTTGTGATTGTGATTGTCATTATGACAGTTGTGGAAGTTATGACAGCCAAGGGTGTGAGGAGTGTTATGACTACCATGAAGAAAGATCGTGCAGTTTTGGTGGATATTGGTCTTTTGGTGGAATGCATCTGTCAAGGTACAGTTTACAGATTTCTTAACCCTTTGACTCCCATAAGTGACCAAAACAGAATTTCTCTTTACAATATCGATACAATATCAACCAGACAGGTGATGAGAATAAAGAAAAATATCAATTTGGAGATAGTTGATTCAATACTAAATTCTCTAAACTAATATTATATGAATTGTATGATTGAAAGTAAGGAGAATTGCAAATTTGATCAAGGAGTTAAAGGGTTAACGAGGCACTAAAATTTGCCTCTTTTCAAACAATTGGCTTGGTACATGTTGCTCGTCTAAATGTCACTTGAGAGGCACCACAGGCTTAAATGTCACCTTAAACCAAACTTTTCCAGTTTTTTCCCTGAAATTCCTTCAGCTGTGCTTTAACTGTTAAGGTTATTTTGTTCTTGTACAGAAATGAAATCAAGAAATAACTAACTTTATCTCATCCTGGATTGTACAATGCAAGATCCAGTTATATCATGACAATATGAAATAAATAAATTTTAAGTTGTAACGTATGAAGTATTCAAGAACCTCTTCCTACATGCACTTGGTATAATGTGATTGGCATTTTTTAGAGATTTTATGAAGCTAAGTAGGATTGACATGGGATCCACACAAGTCCACATATGAATAGCATGACGATGTGTATGTTACAGTTTTCAGTGATTGGACATGATGTGGGATTGTGTGGTGATTGTCAACGAATGTCAAAAGAAAATTAACCCTTTAACTCCCAAGATCTGATTGTTAATTCTCCCCTCTAGCTGCTACACATTTCTTTGTAAATTGGTTACAAGAATTTGGTGTTCAATCAAGGTACTATCTTGCAGCTGATGAGTGTGAGTACTCTCACTACATGTTTTCTGGATAATGTATGGATATTATAGGGAGAATTTACATGTTAATCACTTCTGAGAGTTAAAGGGTAAGTAAGAATCAGGAATAGAATTGCAATAGATACATATAATATTAACAAAGTTACTATTTTAAATTTTTCATTTGTGACTGTATTTGTGATTTTTTTTCTTGAAAGGTTTGACTTTAATCTAATTGACAACGTTGAGAGTACAGTGAAAAAAGCCAGAGACTTTCTTGATGATAACCAGCCTGGACCAGCAGCTATTGTGCTTGATGCTTTAACAGTTGTTCTTTTACCAGCAGACAGTGAGAGGTATGTGTAAACCAAACTGTATAGATGTACACTGCTGTTTATAGTGCGCATGTCAAACCCTTTGTCTCCTAAGAGTGATTAGTATCTAACTTCTCCTCACAGCATCACCCCTGAATCAAATATTTTGGTCATGAGAATAAAGGAAATGATTTCTAATTAAAGAAGTTATTGATTTTTAAACCATTTCTCCTTGTCAGCACCTTAGGAATATGCACACTAATGTTAGAATGTAAAGGTTTAACCCTTTAACTCCCAGATCAAATTTGTAATTCTCCTAACTGTCAACCATACAATTCTTACAATGTTAGTTCAGAGAATTTAGTATTGGATCAACTTATTATCCCCAAATTGACATTTTTCTTTATTCTCATCACTTATCTGGTTGATATTGTATTGATATTGTAAGGAGAAATTCTGTCTTGGTCACTCATGGGAGTCAAAGGGTTAAGCTGGATAACTTAGAATTTGAACAATTGGGGGAATATTTTTTTGTGGCTTCTCCATGTCTGGGAAAATTTGAACCCTCATAAGTAAGCATGGAAAGGTACTATCACTACTAGAAAATCTGTTTTCCCAGGGAATCTGGCATCAGTTTTCTTTATCACTGATATAATTAAAAATATTCCATTTCACATTGTCTGACTTTATAATTTGTATCAGTTGATGTAAATGAAGTGTTTGTTGCTTTCCTCCAAAGGTTCCCATCAAGCCAAGTTATGACAGCGATAAAAAGGTATTCAGCTGCTTTGAAAGATAACCATTTTGATAATTTAAACAATGGTAATTCTTGTTTGCGGCAGTTTACTGAAGAAGTTTTTAAGTGCTTGAGGATGTCTGGCAATTCTTGAATGCCTTTAATTTATCATTATTTTTTACTCTGCATTCTGCTCCATTTTCTTAGGCTGCGGAAGGCTTGGATTCAAGTATTTATGCATCCTGACTTGCCTAAAAATATTGAAGAAAAAGTTAGGGAACGTTTAAAGAATGCTGTTGATGGGGCTCAGATTTGCTCACCAGAGAGCATAGGCCTTAATGTGTGAGTCCATATTTTTGCAAGAGAGTAGCTTGTGATCTAGTCAATATGATAGAGACTTGTACATGTACATGTACTGGAAGACTTCTCTGTACTCACCTACAAGTTACATGTACTCTAAACTAATGATAAATATGTTACTCTTTTTTTGTCCTTCTAAATTGGCACTAATTGCCTTTTTTATGGAAGTACTTGTTTTTAGGCTCTAAAGGTGTGATTAATGCATGGTTGTAGGTAAGAGCCAGCAGCCGGTGAAATACGCCGGCTTCTCTGCCAGGTTTTGCTGGCTACTTTCATTGCTTCGAGAGCCTGTATAGAGATGATGTTTATCAGGTCTAAACTTGGGCTCAATAAAAATATAAATTTGCACTCCCTATCTTTTCTGAAAACATACAAAGACTTCTGACTCAGGGTTAGTTTAAAAACGTTCTGATGGGGACTGTCTTTTTGACAAATCTTGCTACAATGGCAGGAAAAGACGAATGGTGTGATGTTTTGTCTGCCATATTGGATTTCAAAACCCACAACTGTTTACCTTTAGAAAAGCTCTGGCTACTTAAAACCTTAAAGAAAACCCTGTTAATGTGAAAAGTGCTAATTACAGGCTGAAGTAGCATTTCTGTCATAGGATCATAAAGCTGTTGCAATTTTAGAGTAAGGTCTATGATGCTATATGTATATACTCCAGGTGATGTGTTATTGATCTCTTAAGTATGGTCTATTTTAGGATTCTTGAAATGAGGAAATGGGATGATACTTTACTTCTTAAATGTTTTGATGGGAAATTAAAGAATGATTTCATAAGAGAAGATGAGGAAGTGGTTGAAGCTCGACTATCCTTCCTGGAAAAGAACCAAAGGTACATTTGTACAGTTAGGCTAATGTGTGGCTTGTATCAGACTTGATTTCCCGTTCTGACTGTTTTCTTCTTGCCTGGCTCTTGTCAGGCTGAGTTACTGCTCTTTTTAGCCTGAGTATCAGCCTAGTGTATGGTTCTTGTCAGGATCGTTTCTTGTTCTGTATGATTATTTTTTTATATCTGGCTCTTGCAAGGTTGGTTTCTCCTCATTTTCCACACTGTGTCTGGTTCTTGTTAGGCTCTTTTCTGCTCTGTCTGGTTCGGCTCTTTTCTGGTTGATGTAAGACTCATGCCTGGTTCAAATGTGAGGCTGTATTCAGGCTCTTGTTTGGCCAGACATTTTTGTTTTGGTTTTTCCAATGTCTGTCTGTCAGTCAGCCCACTAGTCTATGAGGCTATAAGCAGTCCCTTCTTTCTCACAAAGTTTATTGCATGAGTGAAAAAAAAAAACAAATTCAGTAGAATGTTAAATGTTGGAGTGCTGCACAGAAATCTCTGCACTTGGTTAGCTCATCGTGTAGAGTGCCAGACTGCAATTGTATGTGTGGGAGGTTGATGGTGTAACTCTTTAACTCCCATGAGTGACCAAGACAGAATTTCTCCCTACATTATTCATACAATATCAAGTAGACAAGTGATGAGAATAGAGAAAAATATCAGTTATGGGTTATTAGCTGATCCAATATCAAATTCTCCAAACTAATATCATAACAATTGTATAGCAGACAGTAAGGAGAATTACTCCTGTGATCTTGGGAATGAAAGGGTGAAGTCCTTGTCTGGACCAATAGCCAGGGTCCTAAAATAACTGAGAAAAATGTGCTGCTTTTGCTTTGGCATCCCCAAATGGTTAGACATTCTAGTCTTCTTGGAGAAGGAGGATAAACCATGTAGAACTAAAAATAATTTATTCTGAGAATAGCTACATTGTAATTGTAAGTTAGAGTGGTACGTACTTATCCTCTTAAATACTGGGTTTCCTGATGCGTTATCATACATGTCGAGTTGTAAGACATGAACTGAAAATAGTCAATTCTGAGAATAACTACATTGTAAATATAAGAGTGGTGCTTGTTCTCTCAAATACCCGGTTTTCTGATGCACTATCTGTATGTGTTGAGTTGTCAGACATGAAATGAAAATATTTAATTCTGAGAATACAGTAGCTACATTGTAATTCTAAGAGTGGTGCATTTTTCCTTCAAATACCAGGTTTTCTGATGCATTATCTTACATGTTGAGTTGTAAGACATTGGAAAAGAGCCGCAGTGCTCCTTATTATGGCTTTGGAGATGCTCTACCCTCCACTACTGAAAAGTGCCTGGCAAACATTACCCACTACAAAAAGAAATTTGTGCTTTTACTAGCGCAGGCAGGGAAAGTGGAACAAGCTCTTAATGTGCTGAATTTTCCAGTCTCAGGGGACATTCCTGCCAGCATTTTGACCAACACAGGTTTTAAAGGTCAGTTGTATTGTGAGAGTGCATATCTTCATTGTAATAATCTACTAGATATTGTACTAGTAGTATTATAATATTTTAGCAAATAGGCTACAAAACAATTTGACAATGGGTCACCATCAGAGATGGTCACTGCATGTAGATGTGGCTAGTGATCTGCCACTAAAAGCAGAAGGGAAATTATTGTTAGTTAAAAAAACTCTTCATATTCCTAGAATTCTGAGTACTGGTTCTTGCTACTTCAAGAATTATCTCAAGTTAGAGGAAACTGATCTTAGACTTCTTTTTACAGTAACTACACACAGTAGTTAGTAAACTATATAATTATTTTCTGTGGGTAGGCACTTTTACACATAGAAGGTCAGTACTCTCTCTTACTTTTAGATACAAGAGGCACAACACCTTTAACACAATGTACCCTTGCAATAATTGATTTTGCAACAACTAAAAAGCTCTTAATTGCCATGGTAAATGAAAACAGTTCTGTGGAGGCAGGGAAGATTCCTTCACCATCCAGCATTCCAGAAGAGAAACTGAAAAAGGTGTTAGCATTTATAATGACAGCAACGCAAGTGAATTCTAATCTTCGCAATGAACAGGCCTTTGAGTGGTTTATTAACACATTCTGCGAGTCATCCATTATCAACAAGTGTTCTCCAGAAGAAAATCAGGTCAGTGATGGTAATTTTTTTCATTGTCCAGTGCACTTTTGTAATAAATTTGAAATTTTTATAGGTCATGGTATGATTTTGAGTGTAATTTGGAATAAATAAGCACAAATAAATTTTTCCAAGACTAACAAAATTGCAATTTGTGGTCTTTGAGAAAATTTACAGTGCTATAATGAGATAGCTTATCATGATTATGCAGAAACAAAGCATGCACATCAAGTGCTAAAAAATTTATTCAAACCCTTCATGTGACATTGTGCATTTGGTCAAAACAACAGCGTACGATCAAAACAATAATATGCAAGGATATTTTTACATCTTTAAGGCACAAAAAAGTTTAAAGTCTGGCTAAACAGTTCAAGGAATTTTTCAGTCTGGTTTGTTACTTCTTTTCACTGAATTAACCCTCTCCTGCATTGAATTACCTGAAAACTGTATTTGTCTTAACCAATCAGAACTGAGTAATTTTTTCGTGTATGTTATTACAAGTACAATGTACTAAAATTTTCACTTTTTTACATATAGATGCTCACCATTCTTGGTGGGTCAAAGTTTCCTCTCAAGTGTATTGTAAATTAACCTCTATTAGTGACAGGTGTTTCAGTGGAAAATGCCTACTATTGGACATTATGGTTGTCTGCTTAAAAACCTGGGTCTAATTGCTTCTAATTACTATCATTAGTTATTACATAATTTATGAAACCATAGCAGGATGGATGGTTTATTCTTAAGATAAAATTTAATATTAAGCACTTCTAACAAAATGAATGAAGTTTACAATAATATCAATTTTGTTATCTGGAGCCTTTCTGCAAATTTCCATGGAATCTTTTTTTGGTGACATAAAGTAGCATCCTACTGTAGACTTATATTTTTTTAATTGGCCTGTTCAACAAGACAGCTTTTTAACCTAGTGGGTTTTAGCTTGCCTAAGGATTATTTTGCAAACTGTCGCATGATTTCAGAAGAGAAAGAAATATATTTGCTGTTCAAGGACTAAGAAAGTGGTGTTATTCTTACTGTCACAGGAAGTAATCAAAGCTGCTGGGGAGATTGTAAACAAAGCTAAACAGGAGTTTCTGTCACACCTTGAGGTCAAACCCCCTGAAGGTGTCTCTCTAAAGGTACACTTACACACTGATATACATTTCCCTAGATTCAAAATAAAGATTTATGCGATTTACATGAACACCCTGATTAAGGAACAATATAATTGTTATATTTACTAATGGAAAACAAGGGAACAAAAATTGCTCTAGTGGTCTTAGTCTACTTAAGGGAATAAACTCATGCACTGGGGGTTAACCCTTTATGCCCTTACATGTATATTAGTATCTATATTCTCCATACTGTTCTCTATACATTTCCAAAGAGGCTGGCAAGGAGAATTTGTTTAACAATCAAGAGCTGCTTTAGTTTGAGATCATCTCCTCTATTCTCATGACTTCCATGTTTGATGCAGGGGGGATATGGTGGGGAGAAATTAGATGCTAGTCACTCTCAGGGGCTAAAGAGTCAAGTTCATGTATCACGTGGCACATGCATCACGTGGCACATGCATCACGTTTTTTATTGTACATGTTTTGACCTTGACAAATCAAATTGAAAGATTAGGCTGTTCTAAAAGCAATAAAACAACAGTTAAAATTTTCTCACATTAGTCAGATGTAATGAGGATGATGTTTATAGTGTAAATCTTGGACTTAAATTGCTATTCCATTCTTAGGTGTTTGTTGTGGAACTGTTTGCATCAGTTGTTGCCAATCTCTATGTCAGCAACAACTGCTATCCATACTTTCCAATTAGTCACACCTTGGAGTTGTTCAAGAAAAAGGTATTTTGGATTCTTTTGTGATAATTTTGTCAGGACAATGTACAACAACTGAGAGAAAATTCAGTGTACTGTACTTCAACTGCATAAACGACATGTTTATCCTAAACTAGATAGCTGATTTAACTTTTGGTATGTGCAATGTACAGCGTACATTCCACATGACATTGTTCATAATTACCTCTTAATAACAGAATTTGAGGTCTGAACTGTAAGTTATGGTACAAGTTTTTCTTGTCAGCTTTATGGTGTAAGCAAAAAGGGGGAAGATTTACAATCTAGCAAACTTTGGAATTAGGTGGGCCCCATAATGAAATATGGCTTGGGCAACTGACCGGTCATAGTGCATGTCAATTTTTGGGTGATACATGTAGACTGCTAATGTATAGATTTAGCCAAGCCTAAAAGTGGAGCTCGCATTTTTTTTTTCTGCACGTCTCAAGGGCACAATGCCTTGCCCTGGCCAGGACTAGAACCCGGGTCACCCGACTCGGAGCCCAGTGCACTGACCACTGGACTACTGGACAAAGCTGTGGGTTGGCATGCCTGCGGTACAGTTGACCACGCATGTTAAAAGTAGCACCTTGTACGGTTGTACGGTTGTACGGTTGTACGGTTGTACATCCAAGTTTTTTGGCTTGATGGGTTACTTCTATTTTGTATAATTATGGGGCTACGCTCTGCGAGCTCCGCTATAAATGGATATCAGCGGTTGATCCATACATGTAGTTGATCAATGGTTGATCAGTAAAGGTTCGGCAGTAGGCTGAGGCAATAGTCAGCAAGCTTTGCTATGGAGATATCAGCTATTATAGCACTCAATGATCATATCAACTGAGGCACGTACATGTAAGGCCTCCATTGTGGTTTGCATCAGACCAATAATCAATTCATTTTGCAGATCTAGACTCTCTAAAATTATTCTTTCAATCAACAGGACTTGTTGTGGGCTTGTGTCTCAGTGGTGCTCTCACCAGTTCTCACCAACAAAATCAATGGTCAAATACTGAATTTTATACAAGCAAATGTTATCAAAACACTTGGAAGTCAGTGTATTCCATATGATGTCTACAAGAGGTCAGTATACAGGTTTGCAAGGACATGTAAAGATGGAGTTAGCTTTAACAATACATTTCAAAACATTTTAACTGAACACCCTTAACCTAGACCTGTGCAAGAACATGTTCACTTGGTAAGCTCAGTGCAATTGGTCTGGAGCTGTTCTGGAAGTTTGGATTGCGTAGGATGATTAACAACCGACAATGAGTTAGTGTGGTCTTTACTCTTAGAGATGATGATATTTGTCATCACAGTGGTCAAAATGTTGCGTACTCATGGGGTGCAGGCAAGTGAGTCTGGAGTAAATTTTGACCACTGTGATGATGAATGTTGTTGTTGACAAGACTACAGACCATGCTGGGTTGATGCAAGCAGCGTTGTGTTTACTCTTATTGACGGCGGCAAATTGGCCAATCAGATTGCAACATTACTGTCAATTGTGGTAAAAATACTTTTAGCCCTATCAGGGCCTAAAGCAAGCCATGCCACAACAATAATGATAATATGTAGATTTAGCCAAGCCTAAAAGCGGAGCTCGCATTTTTTTTCCACGCACGTCTCAAGGGCACAACGCCTTGCCCCGGCCAGAACCAGAACCCGGGTCATCCGACTCAGAGCCCAGTGCACTGACCACTGGACTACTGGACAAAGCGGTGGCATTGGCGTGCCTGCGGTACAGTTGACCACGCATGTTAAAAGTAGCACCTTGTGCGGATGTACGGTCGTACGGTCATACGGTCATACGGTCATATGGTCATACGGTCATACGGTCATACGGTCGAACGGTCGAACGGTTGAACGGTCGTACATCCAAATTTTTTCGGCTTGATGGGTTACTACTATTTTGTATAATTATGGGGCTACGCTCTGCGAGCTCCGCTATTAAGGGAGTTTGCCAAGTGTTGTTTGTTGATTGATATAGAAAGAGAAGATCCAGGAAGAGGGGATAACTTCTTCCTCATCCTGGGAAACTACATACCTGAGTTTTCTAACACTAATAATTCCACATGAAATGGTATGTACTTGAAAAAATTGTGACCTACAAGGAATTTCCTCTCATGTGAAAAATTAACTGTGTGAAAGATTATTTGCTTCCTCGTTTTGAGATGCTTTCAACTCATTTTGAGCATTGAGTTTCAAGAATCGAGTTTCTAGGGACTGTCACCTTACTTTTGAGCATTACTGACAACATGTTGTTTGAAAACTTACTCCAATTTTAGTTATATTGCTCATAATTTTTTTTTGTAGCTGGATAAAAAAACAGGTCGACATTGGGGGAATTGAGAGGAATTATGAGATTGCCTTGCTTATGCTAAAAGAAGGTACACATACTTTAAATGTACAGCAATGTTGTTTCAAAAGATATACTTGTCATTTTGAATTACTGTAGTGAGTATAGTTATGGTGATCATGATGACAGTGACAATTAACATGATGATTATGATGTACAGTCTGTAAAACACGAAAATTAGTTCAAATTATTTACAAACTCCAGCCATTTAATTATTTTGAATTGGCTCTTTAAAAAATGTAATTTCTGACGGTTGAGTGACTAGGAACGAATTAGTCAGAAATTACTATTCTGATGGCACGATTGAGAGGTTTTAGCATTCTCAGGGGAGAGTTTTGAGTATTTAATGTTTTAGCGGGGAATATTAATCATTCTAGCTCAGTCAGTCTTCCTGTTTGCTGTCAACAATTTAGTTAAATTTTTTCTATGGAGTATGGGTTTGTTTGTACCTCTTCCCCGAGGTTCCGTGCCACTGCATTAGATGGGGAATACGTTTCCACATAATTTTTGGCCACATCTAAGAGTGGTTTTTTAGTGGTTTTTCGTATCTGGCGTGGTACACTTAATTTTTCAAGCTTTTCAAGTTAGACTTGCTAGCATATTCTATGTTGTAATAAGTATATGTTACGTCACATTGTTGTTGTCGGATGACTGACTGACCATTCCTCAATAAACTATTTCACATTGAATGTTTCGTGATAGTGTAGTCAGAATTTTGCTGGTATAAAGAAGTTAGGGAGGCAGTGTTCTCAGCTCTACTGAATTGAAGTTCATGATATATACATGTAAACTGTACAATTATTTTGAAGCCTTAACTGTCAAAATGTCTCAATAGTGATGGATTAAGGTGTCTGACTGTATATAGTGTTAATTGAAGAGATATTCCAGCCATTGGTAATTTGGAAATAATATTACTATTTAGCTTCATCTGACATACCAATGTTAGGGAATGGTGATATGTGTATTTACCTAAAGATGCAGTGAACCTTTACTAATTGGCTGCCTTTACGTTACTAAAGTAACATCAACCTTGATGATTTACCTGTTGTAATAGGTCGTCTCTTAAAAAAATGTCAAGAGGGCTCATCAATACGCAAGAAAGCTGTGTCGCTTGTCAAGACACTCATTAAGACTGTTGATGCCTTGCTGAGCAAGAATGGTAGCTCTAATGGGAAGGACAGAATGTGTGTAGTACTCAAGAAGATCAAGAACGATGTAAGTTGGTTGAAAGTAAAGTAAAATTATGTGAGTTTTGTTGTCTCCTTTAAAGACCTTATTGATATTTTCCATGACCTGTAATTGGGAAGTAAGTTCCAAAATAACGTGACAAAAGTTCATGCAATAAAGGCATTTTCATCAACTACTCCTTTGAAGACCTTATTGATATTACCCTGTGATTGGGAAGTTAGTTCCAAAATAGCACGAAAGCAAATCATGCAATAAAGGCATTCTCATTAACTACTCTAAGACCTGTGTCCAAGACTAGTATGGACCTGTGTCCAAGACTAGTATGGACATGTGTCTAAGACTAGTATGGACCTGTGTCTAAAACTGATATGGATAGTTATTACCTAAGCTACCCAAGCGTGCAAGATAGGCCCATCTTACCTTCTTGGTATTGGCCGCTTTGATCCCTCACAAGAAAATGAGTGCATGGAGCGTACTTACAAAGTTTGTCACTTTTGGGCAATGTCGGCGATGAAGTTGTGAAAAGCAGTACGAGACAGTCAAAATGATGAAAACATAGATGACTCTTGAGGGTTTATTGCGCTACAAACGCAGTTGGCTCTCTTTTCTAGCTCGCTCTTGAAATAAACAAGTCAATAAACAAATCCTTCATTGACCATGCAATCTTGATTGGTCAAGATGGCTGGATATTATCCTCGTTCATTTTTGCATTTTTATGGACCTCAACTTCGTCTCGGTCCATAAAAAAGGCGAAAAGAGAACTCTGTCAATATTTAGCTATCTTAGCCAAACAAGCTTGGTCTATAACGCATAGCGTTACGTAGCAATTAGCCTTCTTTTTAAATTTTTTTTTTCAGTTTGCCAAGGAGATTGTTAAGTGTGGATTAGATTCTTTAGAAGGAAAGTTGATGGGGTTGATTTTTAAAAATGATCCAAGCTTTGAGAATTTTGAAGATGTCAGGAAGGCTTGTGGGTAAGACTATTTGTTTCAAATAACTATTGTTGTGTCTTAACTTTTTGGCATCTGATGAATCAATAAGGTCTTTTAATAAATGTTTATTTGACCCTCAAGAGTGACCAGCATCTAATTTGTCCTTACAATATTTCCTCCCTGAATCAAACAGTTGGGTCGCAAGAATAAAGAAAATGATTACCAGCTGAAGGAGCTCTTGATCGTTAAACAAATTCTCCTTGTCAGCACCTAAGGAAATGTATAGAGAACAGTGAGGAGAATAGGAATCTTAACCCTTTAACTCCCGTGAGTGGCCAAGACAGAATTTCTCCTTACTATACCTATACAATATCGTGCAGACAAGTGATGAGAATAAAGAAAAATATCAATTAAGGGATTACTAATTGATCTGATACCAAATTCTCCTAACTAACACAATGAGAATCATTTGGCAGACAGTAGGGAGAATTATTTAAGAGATCTTGGGAGTTAAGGGGTTAATGTAAGGGTATAGAGGGTGAACTAAACTAAATTAAATTATAAAAACATTGTACAAAACATGACATACCATGTTACACAAATGAAATTTGACTTTAAAGATGTTTTTTTATAAAATAATTCAAATAGTACGCGCGCTCTGATTGGCCATAAAACCATTTTACATGAGCGTATGTAAACACGGTTTTCGTTCCTCTTTCATTAGTTATTTTATAAAAGAAATGTAAAATGGTTTCCGTGTTTACATAGCCTGATGTAAACACGCGGGAGGTTGGGAGAACACAAGATAAGCGTAGGAAACCACGACGCGAAGCGGAGTGGTTTCCAGCTTAATCGATAAGCTGGAAACCACTCCGCTTCGCGTCGTGGTTTCCTACGCTTATCTCGTGTTCTCCCAACCTCCCCCGTGTTTACATCAGGCTATGTAAACATGGAAACCATTTTACATTTCTTCAATATTACTGTAAACAAAGAGAAAAGACCGGTGTGAATGTTTAGAAATTGCTAATGTACGTAACTATGGAAGTATTATTTCAGAGTTTTTGTTGAGTTTCAATCGTTGAATGCAAGTTGATGGAATGTACATTTAAGATTGACTCGTATTGTCCTGTTTTCAGAGGTGAAAAGTGGCCTTCTATAAAATCAGAAATGATGGACTTTCTCAAGAAGCACCTCTCGTGAGTATTACACATGTATATAGCGCTATTCACAGTACAAGTCTGACCATACATTAAGCAAGCAAAGAAATTAGCAAAAGAGCAATTTAAGTTAACCATGGAAATTTTAATACTGAAATTTTGCATTGTAAACTTGTAGCAACTAATAACTCCCTCTTTCCCCCATCCTCCTATCCAATACTCCAAAATAGTAGTTTTATTTTTATTCATGTAGGCTGGGCACATTTAGGTTGGTTACATATAGCATAGCAATACGAAATATACTTGTCTTTGAATTTCTGTTTTTTTTTCTGTGTGAAGAAAATATGTTTCAACCAAAGTAATACTTGTTGTATACGGTATTTATGAAACTGATAGACATTTCAAAAGAAGCCCACATCTCTCTCTCCCTTTTTAGAAGCAGGTCTCACGCTGCATGTTGTGTCGAGGTGTTTGGTAGATATGGTATGTACGATGAAGTAAAACAAACCCTTGCTGCAGTTGGTTCCTCAAATGTTTCCAGTATTTGTGAAAAGGTACTTGCAATCGTTGTAAATAGTGCCTTTTGTTTTAAAGTCTCTGTAGATTATTTAAAAAGTGGTTGATCTAATAATGTTCGCAAGTGAATAGCAATGAATCCTTTAGACATGATCAGTTACTCTCATGTTTCCTTTTAAACTACATATCTTCATGAGTTGTTTTTGTGTCAAATTCACACTCTTTTGCTGCTCCCCAATCTCTTGATCTTTTTGCTGACTTGTGCGTCGAAATTGTTAAAAAATTGAAAATTTTTTTATTGACGCACTGTCTGGCCAACAGACCAACCGACTAGTTGAACCACTGACTGACTGACCTATTGACTGACTGACGGATGGACCGACTCGCAAACTGACGAGCTGGCTGACTGAAGGACTTCTAAGCGAATGACTGATTAAATAACTGACCTGCTGACCAGTTGACTGAAATGTGAATGAATGAAGTACTGAATGGATAGCTACCACTGTAATCTATGCATACGTCTTGATTGGCCTAGTGAGCCTTGATTAACTAAGAACATGTTAGTGCGTGCAGTTTTGATTAAAGAGAGAAACAACGGAAGGAGCAAATGAATGAACAAATGGCCGAATAAATAAATGAAGGAATGAACGAGGGTAATAATAAATGATTAGATGAATCTATAAATAGTTACAAGTTCTTTAATCAGTAAAACGCTCTTAGCTGTTTTCACTTCTCTCCTTTTTTAGATTAAAGTGACTTTGCTAAAGTTAAAGAAACCTGACGAAGCGTGCCAGTTTGCAGATGCATGTTGTGATTGGTTGAGTAAAACACTATGCGATGTTGCATTCTCCAGCTGGCGATATAGCTTTAACAATGTAAGTGTCGAACAAAACACTGACCTAAATTCGCTTTTAGACTCACCAGAAACAATAAATTTGCGATTTGACACTTTCTTTTATTTTACTAAAGAAGTCTAATTGAGGCGATGTCGAAAACAGTTTTGGCCAAATTTTCTTGACTCACGCAACTCTAACTTGGCCTAACTACAGCATTGTTGTTTGTATCAAATTAAATTTGAGCTTGGAAATTTTTTCGCTGCTAGAGTCAATTTAAAGGCAATAAGTAGTGCTATTACAGATACCTTTTGTTACATTTTCCACCTCTTCTAAATGATGTAGCCCTCATCTCATGTTTGCACTTGTTTTTATCTCTTCAACGGAAATTTTGTAGTTGCCTGATTCGGTCGTTTCCTGTGTCAAAGCGATTGCTGCTTTCAAACAACAGACTTCTAATGACATTCTGACAGCAGCGATGCGTCATACGTCTGAGGTGAGATCTGAGAGTATTTTTGGCACGAAAAATGAACAATACTGCGAAAGTTCTAAGCAGTTTTCAAGTAATTTTCTCGAGTATAGAAAAGTGAGCGCGAAATTACTGCTTTTTCGTGGCGGAAAAATGTCGCGCGTGGTGCTCGGTGATGCAATTTTGGCGGGGAAAACGTTTCACGTTATGAATGGCAAAGGGGTATGTTCGTTCGGAAAATATTAGATGCAAAGCGCAATTTTGGCGGAAGAACGCGAAAGCAGAAAAAGTAAAAGAAAGGGAATATGGTGTGTTTAGTTTAGTTTAGTTTAATACAAGATTTATCAAATATTGATTTAATTCCCTGCTCCTGTATACTTTAGACATGGAACTGCCATTATCGTATCTAATTTTGTGTGTTCTTTCCGCAGTACTTTAGTCGAAATACAGTCCAACAGAAACATCGTTGCTATCTTGAACGTTGGTTAAGTGAAATCAAGGTATCAATCTTGACAACTTCGTTTTTTTTTATAAAGGCAATTTTCTGTGAGTGATGTTATAAAACTATATAATTATCTCAACGGTGCTAGAACAAAGAAACAGTTGAAGAAGCAAGCAAGCGAAGGAACCCTCAACAAAAAAAATGATGAAGAGAAAAAACAGCAAATAAGCAGAGAGACTATGAACACAGTTACTAAGGGGGAGGGATGAAGCTAAAGGAAAAGTGGTGAGAAGTACAGCTGGCTGCAGAATCGGAATTAGTTGAAGTTCGCATTCTTATTAGGGTCTCAGCTGTAATTCTTTTAGAGCGCGTGGCAAAGTATTAGCATAATTTTTATCTTTTCCCCTCAAATTGGTTATCGTAATCTTATGACTATCGTCTACAGGGACTGTTTGGAAAATGTGAGCTGACCGCGTGGAGCTGGGCCTTTCATCAGCTTACAACGGGACCGCTGAAACGAAAGTCTGCAGTGATTAAGTATGTGTCTAGCAACGTTAGAACTAAAGCAATAGGGTTTGTATACCAGAAACACCACTGATTGTACTGCGCTAAATCAAAATCCTTCTAACCCAGAGGACTTGAATAATTGATGTAACATTAGTAAACTAATTGCAAATTTTTCTTTCGTAGTTCAAGGATATCTGTTCAGCTCTCCACTTTGTTAAGAGAGCAAGGCAATTTTTTTACATCTTATATAGGTGGTTTCATAAATAAATATTATTATTTATCCTGTTTAAATAATCACATTTTAGGGGTCCATCGCTTTAAGCAGTTGTTCCACTGTAAATTTCTTGTCTTATTTTTTTCAAATTGGTCATGCACTCCGTTTCAATTTTTATCGTATCCACCCTTGTTCCTATTGGCTGATTCCTGCCCCTATGATGTTTTTCGTCCCTTGCAAACAATTTCTTAATGGTTTCTTCCCAATTCACGAAAATATTTTCAACAACCTCCTCCACCCCTCCCTTTCTTCGTCGACGTGAAAACTCCCCAAAGACTGGCACGCACCTTCCCACGGCGTCAAAAAGGAATGTGTTTTCGAGTCAATGCCAGTATAATCTGAGCCACTGCGCACCTACTCCTCCCCTAACCCAAATAAAGGCAGGAAACTAATGAAAATTTAGGGTTAACGTTGGGTTAGTAGAGGAGTAGGCGGGTAGTAGCTCAAATAATGACATTGATCTGCAATTTCAATATTTTGAGACTCATTTCATTCGTTCTTTACATTACAGGCACTTGATGAACAGTACCTCTTTGCAGTCGGGAACCCTCACTTATAATCAATTGCGTTTGATGCAAACTAAAGCTAAGGTAAACACCGCATCTAAAGACAAAAATACACCTGCACATGCGCAAGGAAAAGTTCAGAAAAGGTCAGGTTGTGAAACCCAGGCACCTGCTACGTCAACCGTACAAAAGAACGTGTCAGGAGGTTCCTTTGTGCCTTTAACCAGCGGAAAACAGGCTCAAGGGAGTGCGCAAGAGAGAGCTATGAATGCACCAGGATGTGGAACCCAGGGCCTTTTGGCTGCTACAGCCTCATCGCAGTTTGTCAATTCAGCTCAGGGCAATGCTCTATCTGCCAAAAAGGGTACTGTTGGTGTCCCTGCGGTCGCAATTGCGAACGAAAATGTTGCGTCCCTGCCCGGATCAAAAGCATCCATGTTCGTGGCAATCGCTCCAATGTCATCAGCCTCTCCATGAGTCAGTACACCTTCAACAATCCAAACTGTCTCAGGTCCTTCCTCTGATAAGAAGCTTGGTAACCGTGCCACCTCCTGGACCAAATAGCGGTGATTTTCACCGCGTAGTGATTCGTGGCCGACTGCATTTCGTCTACAGAATTTGATTGTGAGACTGAATGAACTGAGGTTTGGTAAATTTAAAAATATTCTTGAAAACACCGCAGAATATTACTCATGATTTCTCAGTTTTCCAACGATAGACAACAGATAACTCAAATTTGTTATGTTACACGTTTTCGGTTGAAGTTGTAGAGCTCAAGTTGCCAAATGAAAAATCAGATTCAATAAGTGATGTTTGTCTAAGGTTTACCATTGGAAAATAATTTCACGGGAATAATTTTATTGAATTCGGATAAACTTATCCATGTAAATACTTTCACCAAGTTTTCGTCAAATTGAAGTTAAAAAGAGTAGGTATTTTCCCTTCTCACGGGATAAGGAAGCAATAATTTTATATTTTGCAAGGCAAGGGTCATTAGAGAAGTTTGAGGGTTGGTTTGATTTAACCCTTTAACTCCCAGATCAAATTTGTCATTCTCTTTACTGTCAACCATACAATTCTTGTAATGTTAGTTGAGAGAATTTAGTACTGGATCCACTAATTATCTCCAAATTGATATTTTTCTTTATTCTCGTCACTTATCTGGTTGATATTGTATCGATACTGTAAGGAGAAATTCTTTTTTGGTCACTCGTGGGAGTTAAAGGGTTAAGTAGAAAAGGGATACAGGGGAAGATTGGGCGAAAAAAAGTCTAAGGAGTGGGTAGCTAAAAATGATAACAATGCACACTGCTCTGGCCTCCTTCAACTCGTCCCGATTTCCTTCAGCTTGGAAATTCCCATCCACTTATCACAATTTAAAGACTCTAGTTCATGCAAAGAAAAGTATTTGAATTTTTTTTGTTCTGGGCATGTCGTTGCAGTTGAAATAAATCATCTACCTGTTTGGTTTTGTAAAATTGTGGTCTCCGAAGTTACTGTCAGTCAATGGCTGACCCTTTACACCCTAAAGCTAACAGTAATAACAAGTTCTCCATACCGATCTTAATACATTTTCTTTGGGACTTACAAGGAGAATTTGTCTTACAATCGAAAGTGTCTTGAGTTCGCGATTATTTCCTCATCTCCGTGACCTTAATGTTTGTTTCCGAGGTGATACTGTGATGAGAAGTTAGACGCTTATCACTGGGATTAAAAATTAAGGTCGCAGGGAGGGAAGGGGAGGTCTGAGGAATGTTGGTTGACAATAAAACTTACCTGACCCCCTAGGAGGCTCTGTAGCTGTATAGCTGTGAAGTATTCCAATACTCCCCACCCCCTCCCTTCCCCGTCCTTGATAGATAATTTTCTTTGGTCCCTGTTAAATACCGACAAGGACGAAAATCATCCGACCCCTTCCCTTCCCTCCTCCCCCCCCCCCCCTCCCCGTGATAGACAATGAGTAGTTCCTTATCAGGAATAAATGGACCAGGATGAACTCACAAGAGAGGAAAGTTTAGGATATGCAAGCTGCTGAATAAAAGTCTTTCCGAGGTTTCAAAACGTAAAACAATACAAATATTTGAAATACAGTTAATGATTCGGATCGGGGAGTGACATTTGGATGTTGGGGTCTGATCTTCCAGGTAAGGGTAGTCCTGAGAAGGACTGGTGTCGGTAGTGGAGATTGACGCTTCGACAACTTGTGCGGAAGTCATCATCAGAGTCGACCACAAGTTCTGTAGTAGTACACTGGAAAGTAATCCAATTAAGAGTAACAAAAAGAATTGTTTTTAATCTTTTCTAGAACTGAAATGCTCTCCTTGAAAAAGGTTCTCACTCAAGTAATGTTGTCAAGATATATGTCCCAAAGCAAGTTGATTGCAAACCATTCATACGCTGTTTTGATTTTAAAATATCTTCCACATTAATCTTAAGCAAATTTGATGTTTTAATTCTTTCACGATTTTTACTTCGTCCTTGCAGTCCCACTCTCTGATGGTGGTTAAAGTTAACATCTTTTTAATCAAAATCATTAACAAAAACACCTCATTTCTTGTAGAAAAACGGAAACCATTTTTATCTTTGAGGTATACACATATTCATCGGCAGGAATTGCAGACATTCTGTTCTGAGTATTCGTGCCTACCAGTGTAGCATTTCTTACTAACACCTCTGCCCCACAATATACCATGCAGTCGACAATAAATGAGCTGCGTGACACGATGCTTTCTCCTTAATCCGTCAGGCCAAGCGTGACTGTGAACATCGAGCAACGTAATTATAATTCGAATGAATTTTAGAACCCTCTCTCTACCTGTAAAGCTTGTTGTAGCAACCAGCTCTACACCACGACGCTCAGCTAGCTAGCTGCGTGACATTTTTTTTTCCCTTGGTCACGGTTTTTTCCTTGTTCACGCATCCTAGCGTGACTGTTGAATAAAACGCAACGAAACATCATCCTGGCAGACCAGTGGTCATATGGGGATTGAATTTAAAACTTGCTTCAATATTCCAGGGATTGCTGACTGTGTGGTCTGTTTCTTTTGCTAATCCCCTTTCGATCAGCACTTTGTTTATGTGAATTTCTTCACCCTCCGTGTCGAACAAGTCAACATAAATAGTCTGATTCCACGCCCTGAGAGACAAAAAAAGTGAGTCAACCCCTTCACTCCCAAGTGAAACTGACGAGTAACCTGTCCTTGTCACAGTAATACACTATCCCGCTACTAGATGACAAAAACAGGCAAACTGTCAGCTTAAGTGTTCTATCTTGATTTGGCACCAATTCCCCCTAAGTACTTTACAAAGAAGCACATAAAAGATGAAGAAATATTACTTCATTGATCGACGAATCACACGCCTACGCAGATCCGGGGACATAGCTACGGGAGGTCCTGGGTTGCCCCCACCCCCTCTCCCTCAGTTTTGGAGAGTTATTGGAAGATTCAACAAGATATGCCGTATTTCGTTCTTCTCGCATTCGCATTGCGCAGGTAGTGAACGAAAAAACTAACTTACTTGGAAAGGATGTGTGCTATCAATACTTTGTCCTCTGTAAGCGATTTGAAAGTTGATCTGAAAATAACAATACGGGTATGAAATCAATAACATCGATGAAACGAAAAAAAAAAATTTAAGTCATTCTAATTAATTTACTTTGAGACGCTAGCCAGATACTACCAATAGTCACAAAACTCAATAATTCTCCTTCACTCACATAGTCTAAGTTAACCCTTCACACCCAACATCAATATGCATATTCTCCATACTGTTCTCTTTACATTTCCTATGGTGTTGACAAGGAGAATTTGTTTAAGTATCAAGAGTCGCTAAAGCTGTAGATCATTTCCTCTATTCCCGTAACCTTCAACCTTCACGAGTTTAGGGAAGTTTTTCGCGGCGCAAATATTAAAACAAAATTTCAAAACGTGGTCCCTTCACCACCAAATCAGTTGAAAACAATTTAAGTAAGAATTTAGGATCTCCTGTAATACAACCATGCACTTTAGTTACCTGCACCTCTGATAAGTGAGATTTCCCAGAATAACTTGGCTTTCATAGAAGATTAATTTTAGCTTTTGAAATTTTAAATACTTACATAGCATCCGGGGACCATTTTTTACCATTTCCGACCACGTCATCAATAGGCTCCACATTCCCTAAGAAACATTCGAGAGCTTGGAATGGAAGATGAAGAAAGTGAGGGAGCATGCGCTTCACGTGGTTGGCACTTGTCCACTCAGAATTACCATAGTCCACGAAAAACACCTGAAAAGAAAGAAAAAAAAAAGAAAAACTAAGTTCATCATAATTTCCTACATTCTACGAGCTAACAATTGGACAGAGCGTCGTCCAGTTCAAACAAAGTGATAAATGGGTCAATCAGAACAGAGGAAAATATCACAAGAAGCCAATGAAAACTCAAAGTGAAAACAAGTTGACTATCTATAGCGCGGGAAAACGCGGGTGACCAGCATTCGGTTACTTTTAGTTTCGCATCTGATTGGTTTAAATTATGTTGCAGGTTTTCTGGACCAATTATGGATGAATATAACAAACCAACAATTGAAAATTTCTCTGTCACCAGTTATTTCACGTAAAACTTTCAACATTTTATAACTTGTTCTCGTGGGTTATCATCAAAATAGAATAAGGCCTTGTGCTTGTAAGGCTAAGTACTGACGTAATTTTGAATAAACCAGGATAACAGCTTGTTTATCAGACCTTTGAAGTCAGATTACCATGAGGGAGACGCATTTAAGACGGAAGAAAAGATAGATAGAGCTGTATTCAAGTACATTAGCGGAATTTCGATCGAAAGCTCCAGGATAGGCGCCTTCGTTGGGTACAAAAGCTGTGTTAATGGGAAAGAAATTCAACTCTCACAATGCCACCCTCCAACTTTAAGTATCTGGGGATTCAATGAAAGAAGACCCAACAGGGTTTCGTGTTTGGGCTTCGCCTTACGGCACTTTTCCGGGCACGGCCAACTATTACACGAGCGATAGCCGCTTATGGAAAAAAGATTTTTAAAACTCACGAGTATGAATCGCAAATGAATACCAGCAAACAGTAAGAGAAACCAGTGAGAGAATAGAGCCCTGTCCAAGGAAACATTGATACCCCAAGTCTCTTCATGTTTTGGAAACCGTTAAAGGTACTATGCGCGCAAGGCTTGAGGTTTGATCCAATCTTCTTTGTATATATGCAATGTACCTATCTAATTCTCTCTCTCATCGTCGTAGCAACCGCCATCACGTGAAATGAAAAGACCACGGAAAATAGTACAAACTTACGAATTTTTGAAATTAAAATACATTTTATTAATGCTCTGGAGGGTTAAACAATGAGGAAAAAAATTGCCTCATCAGCACTTTAATCACAACAAGTAGGATTACAAGGATAATAACCATCAACACGACATCTGTTCTCCAGATTCCCCCGGTACCAGCTAAGGAACGCCTTGGCGATTGTAGTGTTGCGTACTTGAATGTTCATCCAAGGATGGTTTTGACTACATTGAGAGTGAACAAAGCAAGAGTCCGCCAAAACTCCTTTGCTCTTCGAGTCAAGGATAGATCGTAAAGCCTGCTTCGTTTTTTTACCAAAGTTCATAACGTAAGAATATTCGTCAGATGTACAACTTTCTATATCGAAAATACAAGGAACATTAGATGCGTAGGCTAATTGCCAGGAATCGTACAAAGAATTGACTAGAAATAAACGAGATTTAACGAAGGGCAGAGAGTACTGCGCAAAAAAACAACGCCACCTTTTTTTACGCTTCTGGGCGTGTATACAGTCTTCATTTAATCCCGAGGAAGAATTATGTAATTTGTATGCCTGGCGAAAAACAGATCGAATTGTTTCACTTCCATTCAGTGACGGCACGTCAATGAAAAGACCTGCATCGGCGAGAACACGGAAGGAGGCCTTCGTCTCGCGTCGAAGCCACCTTCGGATATAATCAGCGTGTACGATCGCAGACATTGCACCAGCTGACGAGCCACTCAATATGATCTCGGTAGCTTTGTCGATATTTCGTCGGCGCAACTCTTCTAGCACTGCATCGAGTATACGTCGACCTCGGAAATAAAGTAACTTGTCTTTGAATTTGAACGGTTTGTCACGATTTCCAGTGAACGATGATCCGTCACAGTAAGCAACAAAGACCACAGTCCACTTGTAAAAATCTGGATTGTTTCTCGTTTGGCTCGAGAGCAATCCTTGTACATCTGTAAAATGACGGGTATAACATTTAGAAGAACCAAGCGCTGTGCTACTTCGCTCATAGCACGTTTCAGCATCATGGCACCATGCACCCCCCTGCAAAAACACTATCCACTTCGATCTATCTGATCCCCTTCCATTCCGTAAGTAAATTCCAGGAGGGGAACCGTCGAGACAAACTGCTCCCTTGTCAGAGGCGTTGGTTAGTAGATGTAGTTTATAAGGTATTTCGACTGATTCCTTTTCTTTGGAGGGAAAAAGTTTTTCAAGAGCTGATAAAACTTCTTTCTTCTTGCTGTTTTGTTTGGCGACCCCGTTACGTTTCCTGTCAACTTCTCCCTCTCTATTCCTACAGGAATCCGTTGGTAAATCATCAAAATTTCCCGCTGCAAAATACCGATAATCTTTCACTGAATGATGGGAAGATATGGCATACGAGATTTCTAAGAAGTTCAAGGACAGGAGACTCATCACAAAAGAATAGACAAAATATTCCATTCTTCAGCCAACAAAAAACAATAATGGAAAATGCAATGACACGCTAGAGTGGAGCATTTAAAAGGGAACCTGCTGAAATAGTGTCACAATCGCTTGCCGTGACAAAAAGATAATTTTAGCAGGTGTTCCACTTTTCAAGAGAAGAGAGAGCGCTGCTAAACTGATAGTGGCCACCTAAAACATAGAATTTGTTGGACTAGGTGCGCTAAGCTACGGTTTGTGAATATTAACCCTTTACACGCTCGCATCAGTATGTATATTCTCCATATCGTTCTCTGTACATTTCCTAAGGAGCGGACAAGGAGAATTTGTTAAACAATCAAGTTAGAGCTTTAGTTGGTGATCATTCTCTTTGTTCTCGAGAGAAATTCGATGCTGGTCTTTTTTGCGGGTCAAAGGGTTACAAACATGGGTCCTCATTTCTCAAGTTTTATCTGCAGTCCAAGCCAAACTACTCCAACCATGAATAAAGGGGGTAAATTTCTAAGGAAACTGTGGTGCTGCGTTTTAAACTCTTTACGGCGGCCAACTCAGTTGATGATGATACTAAATTACCCTGTTATACTCCAGATCCCTTCCTCTACGTAAAAAAGCCGTAAAAAAGCCGCAAGAAACAATTGAAATCTCCCCATACTATGATCCAGAAACTACGTACAACGCCACACTTTTTCTTAAAAAAAGTTGTTCGTTTGAGTATATTGAACCTCAGTCCTACAAATGTACTGAAATTTTTTCACACTCAAAATTACATTTTCCGAGCTAAAACAGCCTTAGCCTAAAAAAAATTGTTAAAATCCCCGACAAGACATTTTTATCTAGGAAGTGCTAAAATTTCGTGAGCCTAAGACACACGACAGTTCAAATTTCACAATTTCGTTATTAAAAACCGCTCTAGAGTTGGATCGGTCATAACAGTCAGTCAAACAAATTTAATTACCTCTATTTCCACTACATAGAAATATTTTCAATCCTCGGCCATTCGCTGTCCTTCCTGGTTTATTTTGGCCTCTTTCATAATTTTTGATGTTATTGACCTCATATTTGCAGTTTTAGGTAATTTTGCACACCAATAAAAATCGCAAAGCAGCCTATCACAGATATTCACAGGCAAGGAAGCGACTATGGAGCAGCATCTTTTCTTAAGAGCTAAATACAAAAATTAAAAAATTCTATATTTATCGCCAATGATAACGCTTAGGGCAGGTTGGGTTACGTGAATAGGAGAGAGGGTCGATCATAAACCGGTTATGTTCCCTTTCACGATACCAGTCAGAGAAAGCTTGCGCAATTGAAATATTTTCTACCTCGATTTGCGTCCAATAATCGTTCATGGCGCACTGCGTGTGAGCCAGACAAGCGTCTGCGAATACTGCTGTCTTCCTGGAGTCAAAAACCGAACGCAGAGCATGCAAAGTTTTCTTGCGAAACTTCGCAAGGAAACGCAACTCCTTTGAATGACAAGTCTTCACTTTCACAACACACGGGATATTTGAGAAAACAGCTAGCTGCCATAGATCGTTCAAAGAGTTCACCAGAAAGATAGGCGAAGAAAGAGACGGAAGAGAATATTGCGGAAAGAAACAGCGCCATTTATACTGACGCTTTTGCGCGCGGAGACAAGCTTGATTTAAGCCCGTTGAAGAATTATGTAACGAGTACATCTGTTGAAAAACCGATCGAGCGATTTTGGAGCCATTCAAAGACGGTTCGTCCAGGAAAAATCCAGCATCCGAAAGTACCCGGAAGGATGCATTCGTCACGCTTCGTAAACGTGATCGGATATAATCGGCGTGTATGATGGCAGAAAGAGCGCCAGCCGATCTACCAGCCAATATTATTTCCGAGGCATTTCCGATGCCTCTCTGAAGAAGTTCGTCGAGTAGAGCATCCATTATTCGGTGACCTCGAAAATAAAGAAGTTTCTTTTTAAATTTTAATGGTTTAGCGCGATTTCCAGAAAACGATGCGCCATCACAGTACGGAAAAAACACTGACGTCCAATTAAAGAAGTCAGGGTTGTATTTAGCTTCATTGGAAAGCAGTCCTTCTACTTTGGAAAGGTAACGGCCGTAGCATCTAGAAGAACCAAGCGCTGTGCCACTTCGTTGATAGCATGTTTCAGTATCATGACACCACGCACCACCCTGAAAAAATATTGTCCACTTCGATTTTCCCGAGCCACTTCCTTTGCGTAGGTACAATCCAGGAGGGGAACCGTCAAGGCAAACGGCGCCCTTTCGGGGACCTTCAGATATTAAAAAAAGCTGATGAACTTTCTTATCTGTTGTATCGTCCAAGTTCGTTGCCTTGCGAACACTTGGAGGAAATTTCTGATTCGGTGAGTTGTTTTTCACCTTGCCTGTATTTCTTAACCAGTTTGTGTCACCTCTGGCAATATGATCCTTGCCGCCATGGCCATTGTTACAGGAATCAGTTAAAATACCCTCGAAATTGCCCTTTGCAAACTGCTGAAAATCCCAGTTCACGGGAGGCAGAGTGACAACGTCTGAGGATGATTTATGAAAAAGGATGTACAGCACTAACGGAAAGTAACAGTACACAATTAGCATCTTTTCTTCTGGCAATTCAGTGAGACACGCAAGGACAAGAGACAAATCAGTGCATGGTACCAGCTAAACCAACGGGTAACACCTTAAAAGAAAGGTTGGGCGCAAACCAAGTCAGAAGGCATGAAAAAAAAACGCAACGATAGACAAAGCAGTGCACGGTACCAGCCAAATCGACGGGTAACACCATAAAAGAAAGATCGGACGAACAATTGAATCAAAGTGCTCTGTGAGCAAACTCATGAATTGACACATGATTTTTTAGACTATGTTTAATGTTATCTGGTTTAGGGAATTTTGTGGTTGATTGTCATATCTAGAGTACGAGCAGTAGTTCAGTGTTCGCTAATGTAGCAAAAAAACAAAGTCACGTTGGGATAAGAAGGCATTACAATTGAAATGATCATGCTATTACATTTGACAAGGTGGATGATGTCATGTGTTTTAAACGTCTATCATTTTTGTTTCTGGCTCAAAAGAAAAGGTTGGAAGTAAATGTGGGTGAAAAGTGAAATTTACTGTCTTTCGTTGTAAATATTACAAAATCAAGGCAATACTGTCTTAATGAAAACATTAACGATTCCCTTTTTATCAAATGAGACAAACGGGAACGAGTTTTGAGTGATATAACTAAGCCAAGCCTGCCACCGTCATTTTGGATCTCCGCCTGGGTAGATTTAAGTCACGTGCTAGGCAACGTATAATCAATAACAAGATAGAATTTCATTTCAGGCCTATTTATCAATTTTGTAGTGTGTAACTTTCGCATTTTAGTACGTTGTATGTATGTTGAATCTTCAAATTGTCTTGAAACTTAAAAGAAAATTGTTCTTTAAAAATTCACTGAAAATCGGTAGCTAAAATTGTTTGTTTAGGTGTTATTTGATTTTCGTGTTAACTTGTTATTTCGTCAGTCGCCGGCATCTTTTGTTGCTTCACACAGGAAAAACACACGCGACGAAACGTAATGATCAATTTTGTCCTCAATCTCATGCCATAACAGAAAAAGCTATTGAACATCTGTAAACTCCGAGCGCTTCGCAGTAAGTGATATTTTCAATGAATCTTCGGATTGTTTTCAAGTTCAAGGATTGTAAATTACAATTTTATGAAAAACGAAGGTTGTTCTGTTATTTCAGTGTGAATCCTTGCATGCCTGCCAGTCGCTGGCGCCGCTTGTTGAAAATAAAACGAATAAAAAAACTCTTTTAAGATTATCATTGGCTTCTTTTTCACCCCACCACTATTCTTAGCAACAAAGGTCGCCATTTCGTCTGTTTATTGCTCGCCAAAAACTATCAAATGCACTCAAAAGCCTAAAATCTAAAAAAAGGTTTACAGGAATCGACCAATCGAGCGAGCGAGCGAATGGCATTCCCCACATCGTATCTATAACTCGCTCTTGCGCATGCGCGCAATTCACGAGTTAAAAAAAGGATACAATTTTATAGATCTTAACTTGTATAATGTAAACAAATAACATCGGGGGTACCGAACAACGTCAAATAAACTTTAAACACCACAGACGTAAATGTCACTGTTCGACCCCCCGCCCTCCACCCTCTAATGAGCCCACTCTCTAGTATTCCCCTGTCTGGAGCTTTTTTAACCTCCCCTCCCCTCCCCTCCCTTCCCCTCCCCTCCTCCTTTCTTCCTCTTTCCTCCCTCAACATAATCCCTGTGGGCCAGTCATAAACGAGATCATTGAATAAACATCTTTCCACTGCTAGCTTTCGGCCTTCTTGACATGCACTATTCACAAAATTAAATGTTCAAATAAAAGGTCTAGTTGAATTGAGAATTGTTTAGGACGACGTTTCATTAAATAACGGCTAAACTTTGTTGAAATAACCGACCATGTATCTCCATTCCTGTGGACCGGGTAGTGATAACTCTAAGCAGGTATTTGCCTTTCGCATATACAGAATTTTTAATTGCTAGTTCCTTTTATAACTGTATGACTACTGAACTTGTTAAAAATCAAACTTTAGCTTTAAGTACATGTTACATGATCTGCTTAAGGTCCCTAAAAACAAACATTAGTAGAATTGCTCAGTTGATTAAAGAGATGCGTCTCGGGGATTATACAACATTGTTATTCAACTTCCCTACACTGTACGAATTCCGATTTTCTTGGTTGTGACGAAACAACCTCCCAGACGTCATTATCGTGGTGTAATAGCCGTGGTGCAAATTCAGCACACCACTATCATTACACCATGGCTTCGGCTGACTCAAAGTTTGACGATTTGTCAGATGCAGACACTGATTCTCTTATTGATGATACAATTCCTAGAAACAGCAAGAAAGCAACTGCTTGGGGAATAACTGTTTTGAAAGGTAAGGTAGCGAATTTCAAATTTTTAATTCAAGCTAATTGAGGTTTTTGTGTGTTGTCAACAGTTTAGCCAGCTTTGGACAATCTTGTTTCTTTGAATTCGCTCGATTCAAGAACAACGAGTGCGTTAACCTGTAAATACTCCGCCTTCGGCGAATAATTATTGATTAGTATATTCCATACCGTTGATTGGCTAGTTGGAGGTGATTAGCAAGTATCATTCACTGCTGAGCAGCCGATGAGACAAATTTGCGCGTCGAGAGTTTAATTTCCGACAATTTTCGGTAAATTGACAGAAATAAACTTTTTTTTTCGGTATCTGTGTGCTATTAACTGAAACAAGTATTTACCTTAGTGTCGATGAAAGTGGTGAATAACTGTTTAATATTAATGTCACATATGTTTTTTACCAATGATAATTCTTAGGACAAGTGGGGTTACCCAAATAGGGGGAGGGGTCGATCAGGAATTTGTTTTGATCACTTCCACGATACCAGTTGAAAAATGCCTGCTTGAGTGTGATATTTTTTATCGCAATTTGCGTCCAATAATCGTTCATAACGCACTGCGTGTGAGAAAGACAAGCATTTGCGAAGAGCGAGGTCGTTTTGGAGGCCAGAACGTTTTTTAATGCTCGAAGTGTCATATTTCGAAACTCCACTACGAAACGTATTTCGGTCGAATTGCAACTCTTTACATTAAAGACGCAAGGCATTCGAGAAAAATAAAACAATTGCCACATATCATACAAGGGGCTCACTAAGAACATCGTGGAAGTGACAAAAGGGATAGAATACTGAGGAAAAAAACAGCGCCATTTTTGATCCGACCCTTGCGCGCGAAGACAAGCTCGATTTAAACTCTTTGAAGCATTATGCAAAGAGTAGAGCTGCTGAAACATCGACTGTGCCATTGCAGAGCCATTCAGCGCGCGTTCGTCTAAGACAAAACCCGCATCAGAAAGCACCCGAAAAGATGCGTTCGTCGCGCGTCGTAAACGCGACCCGATATAGTCGGCGTGTATGATGGCAGTAAGGGCCCCAGCCGATCTTCCACCGACTATTATGTCGGAAGCACTGTCGAGACCTTTCCGGAGCAACTCGTCTAAAAGAACATCAAGTATTCGGTGACCTCGGAAGTAGAGCAGTCTGTCTTTAAATTTTAATGGCTTATCGCGATTTCCAGTGAAAGACCCACCATCGCAGTATGCCACAAAGACTGAGTTCCAGTTGTAAAAATCGGGGTTGTATTTAGCTTGGTTGGAAAGGAGTCCCTCCAGGAGAATAGTTTTCCGGAAAAATTTGGACGAGCCAAGCGCTGTCACACTTCTTCTATAACATCTCTCAATACGGTAGCACCATCCGCCCCCCTGAAAATATATAATCCACTTCGATTTTCCCGAGCCATTTCCACTGCGAAAATAAAATCCAGGAGGGGTTCCGTCAAAGCAAACTGCACCACTTTCGGGGCCTTTGGTTATAATGTGTAGTTTATGCGTTCTCTCGTCTTCTGCGTCATCGAGAAAGCGCACTGGAAACTCTGTTCCTTGGGAAACATTGGTATGGAAATTCTGTTGCGACAAGTTTTGCTTTACCCTGTCTTTTACCACTCTCAAAAGTTTGATGTCCTTTACGTCGGGGTAACCTCTGTGTCCAGTTTTGATTTGATATTTGTCAATAATGTTCTCGTAGCGGACATCTGTTATCAACCCCTCAATATCAGCCTCCTTGAGTTGCTGGAAATCCCAGTTTGTAGAAAGGGAGGATTCAATAGCTGAAGATGATTTGTAAGTAAATAAGAAGAGGATCAAAGTGATAGGTAGATAAGACATCTCTCTGACAAATGTACCAGTAAAACCGCTGAAAGATGTAAGAGGCCAGGTACGCCACCGTACACTTGTTGAAAACTACGTCAAACAAGCTAATTAACTAAGGATCCAAGATATTCACTAATTCTGGAAATATCAACTGTTCCTGAGCTACCAATGAGAGCTGATAACCAGCCAAAGCCGTAAAAAAAAATCATCAATACTGGAAACACCAGTCACAACCGAATTCCTGTATTTAAATATTTAACATTCATTCAGGGAGGTGGAGGTGAATAGACTGAATACCAATGCTTTATTGATTGAGTTTTTTCGGTCGACATAACTTGATAATGACCGACTTCTTTTTCTTCATTTTTGTGGACCGAGATGAAGTCGACTCTCTTTACCTTCCTTGTAGCGGACCGCTGTTATCAACCCCTCAATATCAGCCTCCTCGAGTCGCCGGAAATCCCAGTTTACAGAAAGGGAAGGTTTGAGTTTTTCAGTTTTGGACAATAGCTCAGCCGCGGACATTATCGGCTGACTTACCAGCCCCTGACAAGGCTTTATTTACTCAATATTTACCCATCTACGCCGCTGTGAAGTAATATCTAACACTTTCATAGAAAATGAAGACAACACTTGTTGAAAACTACGCCAAACAAGCTGAGTGACAAGGGATCCAAGATATTCACTAAACTCTGAAAATGTCAACTGTTAATTAGCTACCAATTAGCGCTGATAACCAGCCAAAGCCGTAAAAAGAATCACCAATATTGGAAACACCATTCACAACCGAATTCCTTTATATAAATATTTAACATTCATTCAGGGAGGTGGAGATGAATAGACTGAATACAAATGCTTTATTGATTGAGTTTTTTCGGTCGAGATGGCTTGATAATGACCGACTTCTTTTTCTTCATTTTTATGGACTAAGATGAAGTCTAAGGATTTACCATCCTTGTAGCGGACCGCTGTTATCAACCCCACAATATCAGCCTCCTCGAGTCGCCGGAAATCCCAGTTCACAGAAAGGGAAGGTTCAATGGCTGACGTTGATTTGTGAGTAAACGAAAATAAGATCAAAGTAATTGGTAAACACCACATCTTTCTGACAGATGTGTCGGTAAAACTGATAGAAGAAGTAAGAGGAAAGACAAACCAACGTACTCGCTGTCATAAAGGGTAATAACATTAAACAAATATTTGAACAATCTGCTAATTAAGGTGGTCAAGTCTGCCACTTTTAAATGTTTTGAAAAAACTCTTTACGTTGATATTAAGGAGGAAAAATTCACATTCCAAGATATTCACTAAACTCTGAAAATATCAACTGTTCCACACTATAAAATGAAGAGAGCCAAATTGACCCCAAAAGCCATATTGGTCCTAACGTCTTGAGGACTAATTTGGCCCCTCGGGGTTCGTTTTGGACTATTTACGCCAAAACAGGTCGGACAGGTACCATTTCGGCCCCTCCAAAATCAGAACTGGCCCAAATGAATTCTACTTTGGAACTTTATCTCAATTTGGCCCTTTCGATAGCTAAGTAGGATTTATCAATTTGGCCCTAACAAGGTGTAATTCTTGAAATGACTGATAATCAACCCAAAAGTGTCCACAATTTTGGTCACATGGACACATGGTCACATCCCATCACGGCTTGAACGACACAAGGACGTAGGGATTCGGGAATGTTATAAGGGCCATATACCGATAAAAGTGGATCTTTCACTCGGTCGAAACCGGCACAATGAACTCTCGATTGGCTTACTCTAATATATGCTGTGTATTTTTTAATGAGTAAAATGTTGTTGTATAAGAGATTTCTCTCCAAAATGCGTCCTCCTTTTGCCAGTGAGTCTAAGCAGCTCTTTCTGGGTATCACATTAGAACCTAGACCGCGTGCGTCGGACACAATAATGAATTATAGCAGCGAATTCATGCATCACTGAAGAGGCTGTTTCTTAGCTCCAGTCGCATGGAATAAGACTCAAGAAAGGATAAGTAAGCGAAATAAATTTGCTTAACAACATATTTTATTTTAACTTAACATACACGAACTTGACCGCTCCATTGATCATTGTTCTTATCTTACATTGCAGAGAAGGATTGTTGCGACGTCCAAGATCTCCTTGCCATTGTCCAAGATTCAGACGAACCAAGGTACCGCCTTATTATAAAAGAGCGTCTTAAGTTCAAGAAATTGATTGTAATGAACGCTGAACCACGGTGAGATGACACGAGTTCTTGGTCGGTATGATATATACAGATAATTTGACGCATGCGTGGTTCGCCTTTTCTCCTGAGCCTTGTTGAGTCTCAGCGGTTTCACAACTAAAGTCATGTCTTCTAATTTTGGCGCCAAGAGATAGAGAGGGTTACAGTTCGAATACTGCGTTTGCACAAGATGGACTAAACTTATTTCAAGATTCTCTGATTTTAGGATCCCTCACTCTGAATTCTTAATATTTTTCTAGCAAAGATTAACCAATAGTTTTATGTCTATGTCTTTGTTTGTATCCCCTTAAGCTGATTGTTTTGGCTCTTTCTCTTTCAGGGTACAGAATCAAGTCCTTCGAGTGAGACGTTTCCAAGAGCGATTATGAAAATTTAAAAACTAAAAATGGCAAACTAGCAGGCAATTTTTACAGGCTACAGCCACTTTTTGCACTTTGGCTTGATTTTAATAAGGTTGAAAAACTTGTTATAACATAGCGCGCGTGCTGGCCCTATACAAGTTCTATTGAGCCGCTATGAACAAAATCGGAGGACTTAGGAGGATCACATTGTTTTCTGGGGGAACGTATATGGGAGGGGGGTTCAGTCGTCGTCAACTGAGTATTAAGGGGGGACTAGAGAAATTTCTTCTTATTTTACCTGCAGTTCGTCCTCTCGCACGCCTGTGATACGCGCTCTGTACCATTTATCGTCTTTGGAGTACCTGGCCACACACAGCTCACCTTCAGCGGGAAAAATACGCCTGGGATCTTGACAATTGTTTCGAGAATAAAATTTCCTGCGAGGAGAAAAACGTGAAAACGTTAGAAAAGGGAATGTTCGCATACCAGACGTTTCGTACCCACGGCCGTTTCGTACTCAGTCTATCCATACCCAGCTAGGACCATTCGTACCCACTCCGTTTTAGTTTTTTTCTTTTTCTTTTTACGAATAAAGTATGTTTTCCATGTTGGGTATGTTTAAAGCACGGTCAGTTTCTTATGTTAAATAGCAATAAAATCCGCGTTATATAAGTTTTGTTTACATGACCTCTATTTTAAATACGCGACCACCGAATGTAAGTCCTGGAACCGAAAATCCGGCATCAGGTGGTATTATGGCATCCAGTGGTATTATTGTTGTTAAGAATGTCACAAGTGAATATAACAGAGCTTTTCCTGTATCTCACTCGCCTGACTCTTTACCGAGTTTTCGTACTCAACAATCGTTAGGTATTTCGCGTGATTTCCTAGGCTTTGATCGTCACTGAAAGATGGTCTTAATAGTTACTGTAACTATAAAAATAAACACAAAAGGTTAATTAAACTAAAATAATTGAAAAATCACCCGATTTTGGCCATCAGAGAATCAAGATCTTCTTCTCGCTCCTCGTTATCAAATTCAAACTCTCGATTCAACCTCGCTGAAAATAAAAATTAAATAAATGAATTAATAAATAAAAATAAGGACTACGTTTAAATTCTGCTGGGGATATATAGAATGATACTACAACTATGTCCGAGTTGTGTTCAGTTCTTCACCTACACCACTCCCTGGATCTAATCTCTCCTCACATCATCACCTCTTAATCTAACATTAAGGTCATAAGAATGATCGGCGACTAAAGAAAGCACTCAATGATTAAACGAATTCTCTTCGACAGCATTATAACAAATGTACAGAGAACACTATGGAGAATATGCATACTGATGCAAACTGACGAAGTGCTAACGCTCAAAAATTCAGCTTAAGAAACTCTTTGTGGCGGCCAGTTTACATTATCAATTCAGTCGATAACGCTAAATTATCTCGTAATACCCGCACCAACGCATCATCACAGTTTCTCTAGAAAATCACCTCGTTTACTTAATTGATATCATAGAGTAATGGGTAACAGTAAGACTTTGTGATCCCAGCGCGCCATAGGACCGCATAAGCATCTAAAACATATGGTACAAGAATGGACCAAGACAGAATAACTCAGAGCATGCTCAGTAATACCAAAAACATACCAGCCATGATGCGTTTTTCTATTGGTTCTGTTCCATAGGGGAACTGCACCCAGAAATGTCCCGGATTGAAGATGGCCGTGACGCGAACTGCAACCCAGGTACCGATATCAGGTAGCGTGACAGAGGAATCCATATTGTCACAAAAGGCCTCCACGTAGTCATGAAGTTCTTCACCTGCGTTTGGGTTAAAGTAATAACAAGGCAATCGAGGATTTTTACAGTTTTTAACACGTGATATGCGAGGGGAAAATTTCGAACCTGTGTAATGAGCATCAACGAAACACCAATCAAAGAGAAAACAATAGTAACTCTAAAGTTCCCTCTATCAATCCAGAAGTCGAAATGGGAAATATTTGAGGGAAAGTTTTCGTAACCACATTTCACTTCTGTCAATAACCCGTTCTAAAAGTACTCCAACAACAGACAAATCTCGAGACCTCTTCAAACACCTTCTGATATCTTTCTTTGCCCTTCTTTACAGTTCACATTATGACAGACCAACTCGATTATACATACTCTACGTAATCTGACAAAAAGTACTTCTTTTAAGCCGAGCATTCCCCCACAGTGCATTGCGGAGGGAGGGAGAGAGTGTGGGGGGGGGGGGGGGGAATCGTGCACACCCACCCATCCACCTCAGGGGTCTTACAGAACTAAGAAACAATAACTAGGCACGAAATGCAATGGGTTCCTGGTACGAAAAAAAACCTACGATCTATTCGCCAGCTTTGTTTCATCTTAATGTTACGCACGTCAAGTCATACCTTTTTTAACATGAAGATTAGGACACTGGTCTCCACGCCAGCACCCTGATCTTGTCTGATAATAACGGCATACTCTTCTGCTCAGGTCCTCTGAAATAAAAACCAAGGTTTAAGAAAAAAAGTGTTTGAGGACTGCGCGCGAGGTCCACGAGGGTTCTCAGCTTAAGTGCCTGTACTTCCATGTAGTGCTGTTTACTGTGCCACATAAGGTGGTTCTCGCTTTTGATTCTGTGAATAAAACCTTAGTAAATTACCATTCCAATGAAAACTACTTACAGGTGGCCTTGACCTCAGACTCTGCCCAATGCCTAACTTACTTTTCAAAGACTGACTCTGGAAAACTAAGAACAGACTCCCCTCAACAGCTGTCATCAATTCCTGCACCATACAAACGACTTATTCACGACATTTACATCACAAACGAACCGAAAAGAACGACGTAACTCTACCGACGAATCGACACTGGCCAATCACGAACGACTGATTGCACTTGAGTCTTACAATCACTAACATCACGGCTAAACTGCCAATCAGTTTACACGAACTGGACTCAAAACATTCGACTGACCACAAGTATTAATTTAACTCTGCTGTTCAGGTTGTCGAAACGTCAGTCACTACTACCGACAACGGCCCTTCAGACGACACTGTCACAAGGCACATTCAGTTTGAACTTTTGGAGTATATAAATAAACCCTGGTTAAAAAATATTACTGAGCAGCACATACTTGAGTTATTTTTTCCTATCACGAACAATCGAAAGAACAGACTTACAGTCAAGCTTTTGCAATACTTCGAGTAAAACCGCCCAGGTTAAGGGCTGCAAAGGCGAAACTCGGATACTTACCGTGTCCTTGAAAGGCGATGTCCAAGTCATCAGTGTTTATAACGTAGCTGTTTTTAGATGAAAGAAAATCTTCCTTCATTGGATCCCAGTCTTTCAGCGGACTAGTCGGGCTTGCTGGACTTGTCATAGCCTTTGCTTCCTTCTTGTCCGACGGCAAACCTGTCCAGACGAGTATTCGAACGATGAATGTTTTTACTTGTGATAATTGCAGTTCAGTAATATGGGGTATATCCGCTAATTTATTTTTTACTTTATTCTCATCAAGCGTCTGCTTGATATATAGTAATGATGTTGTGTAAAGAAATTCTCTCTCAGTCACCTATGAAAGCTAAGAGTGTCTCAAAAACATATTTCAAAATATTCATTCACAATCGTTATAATATTCCTCATATTTAACCCTTATACTCCCAAGATCTCATTAGTAATTCTCCTTAATATCTGCCATACAATTCTTCTGTTGTTAGTTTTAAGAATTTGGTTTCGGATCAACTAATAATCACTTAATTGATATTTTTCTTTATTCTCATCGCTTGTCTGCTTGATATCATATTGATATTGTGAGGAGAAATTCTGCTTTGGTCACTCCTGAGAATTAAAGAGCCAACCATCCTTGCTCGTTTTTGGTTGTTTCTTTCCAAATTTACAATCCTACGTAGCGTGCAATAGCGATTGGCAATTTCGTTTTAATCGCCGGATGAGACAATTTGTCGTAAACAGTGAAATACGAAAACAAACAGTTTTCAAGAGGTGTCACTGATGAAACTGAACACATTTTCCCACTCGTGAAAGAAATGAAATGCGTACGAGCGAAACAAAGAAAACGAGGGAAGTTTCTTTACATGAACGCTGGTTCATGTGAAGAACACCGACAAGCCAGTAAATCATTCACCTGTTGGCAACCATCACAAAAATCCTGGTCGCCAACGGCTAATATTCAGTCGCACAGGTGACTCTAGGTTAGCTTAACCCATTAAATCTCATGAGTGACTAAGACGGAAGTTCTGCTTACAATGTCGACACAAAATCAAGCAGACACGTGATGAGAATAAAGAAAAATATCAATTAGGGGATTACTAGTTGATCGGATGCCAAATTCTCCGAACAAACATCAAAAGAACTATATGACAGATAGTAAGGAGAATCACAAGCGGGATTTCGGGAGTGAGAGAGTAAATCGACCAGCTCGAAACTTTGACCGTCCAATCGAGTGCGAGTGAGATACCTTGTGGCTGCATACTTGAAGCAGTGCTCTCTAAATCTTGGAGAGTAAGTTGAACCGTCATAACATCAGTTCCTAATGGAAAGTAATAAAATCGGTTAACATTTCCAGCATGTCAAAATCCATCGTCATCGAGTGCTTGTCTAACATAGCGACCGACCAACCGAACGTTCGACCGACCATCCGACTTGCTAAACGATCGTCCGCCATTTTAAATGAACAATCGACCGACCGTCCAAAAGACCGAGCCAACGATCCACCGACAGCCCGACAGGTTGTAACAAATGTCGACCGAATAGAAAACCGTCCGACAAGCCAATCGAACGATCAACCGAACGTTAGACAAGCCAAAAGAACCATCAACCGACCGTCCGACGAGCGAACCGAACGATCAACCGACCGTCCGACGAGCGAACCGAACGTTCGACTGACCGTGGGACATTCGAATGACCAACCGAGTTATTACACGACTGAGCAATTAGGTATTATCAACTGAGCTCATAACGTAAATTGACCACCGTAAAGAGTTTAGAAGCTGACGTTTCAAACGTTAGCCTTTCGTCAGAGCGAATTACACGACCGGATAGCAAATGCTCAACATATACAATAAGCTACATGCGGAACGTCAAAAATTTCCCTCACAAAAGATTCACCTGTTTGTTCTGCAGGATTTTCTAAAAAATCTGCTATTCCCGTCTCTACAAGTACTTGATTGATAAAGATATCCTCGTCGCCGGTAGTGTCGTACAGGTCAAGGCTTAGGGTGGGCTTCTTGTAAGATATATCAACCTGTGAAAATAATTAAAACTATCCTCAAAAACTGTTTGTGCTAATCCATCGATGCGATCATTCTGGTAATGATCGGGCCGCTTAAACCACATACTGCTAGTCTACGTCAAGCGGTGAGATCGACTGACCAAATGCAAACCAATATCCACTTATCACCAGTAAACTCCAGACATTGAGCTCGAGTGGAGAAGCATCACTAAAAACCAATCAGGTTAGAAATTTTGGCCTCAAAGCGGTTGCTATTTAACCTAGAATAACAAAGGTTGCCAAAAAATTGGCAAATTTTGTCGCCAAAATTGTCCTACTCGCGATGGCGACCAAAACGGTCCTAGCTTGGAGTGCAGATTTGACGGAAATTTCGTAAGAAGAAATTGAAAAAGTCTTGATATAACCTTTGTTCCACCAATAGCAGGGTTGAACAGCTGTTGATAGACCCATGCATCCCACGGCACCATGTAACCCACTAATTTCCTGTTATCATCCGTCAGCCCGGTTAACAATTCTGACGAGCCTTCGGGCCATTTTTCCGCTGTTTGAACGGGAGGAGATTCATTAAGAAGAGGGAACGGTTTTTCTGGACTAGTACTTGGACTGGGAAGCAAGTATTTTTCCTGTAAAAAAAGGATAAATGGATGAAGTTGTTACAGATTCGTCACGGACATTGGAAGAAAAAAAGGGGAGGTCTCTTGAGAGGATTCGAACCCAGGCCAGTATGGCTTTCACGGTCGCACGCTATCGCAATTCAGCATTGGCCCTGCTGAAAAGGTACAGAAGCTTCAAAACCGTGCAGCTCCGATTGTAAGGCTGGAAAGCAATGAACATGATTTTAATGAGTCGTTCCGGGCACTGAGTTAGCGTAAATCCAATCTTCAAGGAATAGAAGCGACATCAATTATGACGTACAAGAATCTACATGGAATTTCTCCCGAAAATCTACTTTGGAAATGGCGCTTTTTCGCCCCGAACCAATCATTTAATTAAAAGTTTTTCTTACAAAGGTGCTGAGGTGTGGAACAGCCTATCCCAAGATCTACATTCTGCAGCTTCCTCAAATGAATTTAAACGCAGACTACGTTATCACAGCTTCGAATGAGACACGGAACCTCACGACATGATAGGTTTTTTCTTATTTTATTAGTTAGGGCAGCTAGGCTGAATCAGGAGTTTTACTGGCATACTATGCTGAGGGAATTTTTAACCCTGTATAAATAAAGTTATCAATCAATCAATGGCGAATCTAGCGAGTCAGACCAGGGGAAAGGGTGGGGGAGGGGAGGGGAGAGATTCCATACCCCAAGGTCTAGTTTTTTCTGCACTCACCGGAAACGCAGCCTTATCTTTATCCTCATCTTTCACTGTCTCTTTCCCTTTCTCCTGGTCTCTTTTTTTAATGAATTCAATCTCACTAATCTCACTGCTGTCATAAGATTCATCACCAGCCGCGCGTATAACAATTTTTTCATCCTTTAACGATATTTTGGGCGGTCGTTTTCGTTTCCTTCTGTTTCTTTTGCTGCCAGATTTTCCTGTGGGAGAAGAATCAGATTTCGAAGGCCGTTCGCCCACCGCTACTGGTTTCTCTTCCTTTGGGGGAGTTACTTCTGCTGGGAGGCTGGCCTCTTCTGTTATCTCTTTAATAGCAGGTTTTTCTTCTAGTGCTATCGGGGTCTCTGTGAGTAAACGTTACAAATTAACGTACGTTTAAAATGTTCTGAATTGTGGCTAAAATTTTACCAGCCATATTGAAATATTGGATCGAAAGGTCTCGTAGCCTTTGAAAACAAGAAATAAAATGAACGAATAGAAAAAAAATTCTTTAATTCACTCTGACGAAGGTCTAACGCTCGAAATGTCCGCTTTAGTAATTTCTTACGGTGGCCAATCTACATTGTTAACTCAGTTGATAAAACCAAATAACATTGTTATACCCCTACCGATGCAAAACCAGTTTCTTTAGAAACTTACCCCCTTCATATTTGAGAATAGTTGAGCTTGGAGCCCTGTTATAAAAAATTCAAACATTGACTAACCTTCAATTATCAAAGGTCTAAGGTTCGCCAGCTTGCATTTCACCACCTGCCCAGGTAGCGTTAGGAATTTGGCTACAAGAGGCTTGATATCAGCAACGGAAACAAACTCAGAACTACCAAAATCTACATGAAATACTTGGACATCGTGAGCACTGCTGATTGGACCTTGAACATCCCCAGTCCAGCGAACACTGGTCACCAGTCCGCGGTACCACCTCCCGTCCTGTGTGAACCGAACACAACAGTAGTCTCCTATTTGGGGCTGGTAACTATTACTCGGCGCACAACTTTGGGGAAAAGGATCAGCTACGGATAGTTAAAAAGGAAAAATCGTTAGAGAGGTTTCAGAAGATGAAAGATAAAAACAAAAAGTCAAGATTACAGGACACAAAAAAGAATAAATTTACGTACTGCCATATAACTTGTTCAATTCGTCCATCATTACATCAAGAATTCCAGCATCTGGCGTTACAAGATGAACATAAAACTCGCTGGGACTCACAACATGAGACATCAGCATTTGTAGACACACAGGGCCCTCTACGGGTCGGAGCTCAGTGATGAAGGACTCTTCAGAGCCTGACATGGGAAGGGACTCAGAGAACATCGATACGTCTATAATGAAAAAAAAAAAAAGCGGAGAGGAAATAAAAGGATTTTGAGTGAAATGAAAAGACAACTTTTACATAGTATTGCTTCCCTAAGCTCATAACTCGCGTTCTTAGCTTATCAGAACGCATAAATAGAACGTTATTTCAACCAGCTATTAAATGATGATGCTCTAATGTTTTATCAGTTCATCTACGTTGGGTAACTTTTTTCACTTACCGATAGGTTTTATGTCTTTTTGGTCCAGGGAATGTTCGAAATTTCTTTCTTTCAAGCTTAATCCAAGTGCGCCGTCGATTTGTTTATCCGTCACCTTCTGTCCAAAAGTGACATCTGTATTCTCTGTTTCATCCGTGGAAGACTCTTCATTCACCTTTGCACGCTCTTCGTTCGTTAGAGCCGGCGTGTGAATAACAGTTTCTTTCGATGAGCACGAATTGTCCGTAAACGTATTTTCTTCTTTACAATTTACATTGTCTACACACTTCTCAACGAGCCCATCTCCTTCCTGCACGCTGCTCCCGATACTAACACTACTGCAGCTCCGAGTTAAACACCCGTTGCTTCCCCCAGACAAGGGACTCGACCCGCCACTGCACGAGCTACCATCTCTAACTTGGAGCATGATTCGCTGCGCCATACCGGAGATTATCATCATCTCTGCAATACTGTACTGTAGCCCCGGGAGACCCTTACCTGTGACAGATGATACTGGGGTTTTTAGCTTAGGGTTCTTGGGAGGGAACACGTAGAGATCGATAATGACAAACTTGCTGGATTCGACTCTTGAAGGATATGCTAGAAGCTTCGTGCCGGACACTTTGTGTGTTAACCACGCAATGGAGTCCGCACTCCATAAAGAGGTCTCAGCTCCTATAAGTGAATTAAAAAAAAATTTAAAAAAAAACATGGAAAAAAAACTTGAAAACACGAGTCAATAAAACACTGCGCTCGATCTGATACTGACAAACAGGTCAGTGGGTTTGCATCTGATGTATCTACTCATTCCAGCCTGACTGGAAAAAAAAAAAAAAAGAAAGAAAATTGATTTTTACGCCACGAATAATTGAAGTTAATCGCTAAGTGAAAATACCTGTCTTTTGTTGCTGTAGACTAACTGGCCTCACACCCGACAGTGCACAACACAGAGCTTGACAAGGCAGTTTAAGGAATTTTTCTTCCAATGGACGGAGACGGGAAAGACCAAGTTCCTCACGGTTGCCGTCATCAACGCAAAGGACTCCAACAGACGGTCCTAAAATTCGAGGCAGTTTTTTTTTAACCCTTCTACACCCTAACATCAGTAGGCACATTCTCCCAACTGCTCTCGATATATTTCCTAGGGTACTGACAAGGAGAATGTGTATAACAACCAAGACATTTTTAAGTATGTGATCATTACCTTTATTCTGTTTGTGTGATTCGATGGGTAGAAAAGGAGAAATTAGATGTTGGTCACTCTAACGGGATAAAGGGTGCATATGCTGAGTCTGGTTTAAACGTTGTGTTATTCGAACCTTAGTGAAGACTCAAAAACGGTAGAAAACAGTTCACTTTGATGCCAGCGAGTGACGTTATTCACTCCAAGCGCTGAATTTAAACCTACGTCCACCCTTGACCTTTTTTCTCCAGGTGTGATGAGAGTGTAAATTCTCCTTACAATTTTCAAATACTATCAAGCAGGTAGGTTGTAAAAATTTAGAAGGTTATTACCTGAGGGAAAAACAAGGGTGAGTCACGTGCAAGGGGAGAAGCGCATCAAGGTGCCGCATCATCTTTGTTGCGCCCCGCACCTCGCACGTAACTCGTTCTCGCGCTCCACTCACGCTCGCCTTGCGCTTTCCTTTGCTCGCCTAAAAACACGATTGAAATCCATGGCGCAAGCTAATATTTTAGTAGCGTGCGCGCAGGACTTCATTAATTGACGCTGCAGGATGCGCGTTACTCCGCGCAGGAAGATTTGAGACGAGTCGGGAGAAGTTTTCCGGAAGTCTGGAACTGATAATTCCCATTGCAAATATTGTCAATATAAACCTCTTTCGGGCTCACGTTACTTAACGCCTCATGCTTTCCCGCGCGCGGAGAAACACTCGCGCAAAAATGGAGGCTCCTCTCGCGGACTAAATTTGTATTTTTCAGAGGGCCCTGCTAAAGCGTGACATCATTACCTGTGGCCGATTCTTTAACACCTGTCACTAACACTCTGTACCACGTGTCATCTTGTGTAAACTTTGCACAGCAGAAGTCACCGACGTCAGGCGCAGTTATAAGTCCACCTTTGTAACCGGCTGCCGCCATTTTTGCATAGTGCATGCTAGGAGGGTGACAAAAAATAAAATGAGTTAAAAAAAATGGAAGGGAACAGGCAGGAATTAGTAATTCAGTTTGATCAAACTCTGGTAATGATGCAAGAATTTGTCTAGGTAATGTAAAATGATGGGAAATAAATTTGTTAACTCCCTAGATCTGCTCATTAATTCTGCCCTATAGTTGCTACACATTTCCTTATAAATCAGCTCAGAGAATTTGTTTTTAGATCAAGACAACAACTTTTACCTGATAAGTAAGATTATTCTCAGTACCTGTCAGCTGGATAATGTATGAATATCATTGGGAGAAGTTACAAGTTGATCATTTCCGGGAAATGGCAGGATACCTTTACCTCATTTATTGTTATTTTCGTCATCATTAATTTCGAAAACCAGTTTCAAAAGCTTTAAAAATCCTCTGAAAGATTTGCAGAGTAAATAATTATTGACAATATTTTCAAGTCACCAAGTTCATTTTTCCCTCACCACATTTCCTCCATGAGTAAATCCAGCTCTGTGCCAACAGGTTGAACCCAAAACTCCCATGGACTCAATACCTCAGTGACAACAACTTCTAGTCTCTGGCCATTCTTGAAAGGATACAGTGGCAGTTGAACTGTCACAAAAAATAAGAAAGAAGGACAACAACACTCTTATCATATAATTAAGTAAACTCTTCATGGTTTGATTAGTGAAAAAGAAAAAAAATAAAAAAAAATAAAAAAAAAACGCCAAGAAGAAAGGTATATAGAGTGTATATCCAGCCATGATGATGTGGGGGTGGGGGTGGGGGCAGGAGGATTGGGAAGAAGGGAGGAGGGGCTGAGAAATATATAGACAAGGAAATTCCCCTTTTTTTCGTTTTTCCTGGTATTGCTTTTACATACCAAGAAGGGGAATTCAAGCATGAAAGCAGGTATTGAGGGAAATTCATGTCATGTTTAACATGTCTCTCATTTAGAAACTGACTAATTGAAGTGGCAATAGTAAATGTACTGTATTCAGACTAAAGACTTAAGGTATGGTTTGCTCTTGGGAAAATTGGTCCATCAGACTGAGGCTAATTGTTTCTGTAGTTTAAACTTAATTCAGCTCACTATTGGTAAGGCTGTACGACTGGAGGTTTGTTCTGGACAGGTTACCTCAAACCATTTAGCCATATTTTTCTGAGATTCAAAGCTCGAAGTTTAAAATCTGTATTTATTTAACCCTGTAACTCCCATGAGTGACCGAGACAGAATTTCTCCTCACAATAATTATCAATACAATATCAACCAGATAAGTGATGAGAATAAAGAAAAATATCAATTTGGGGATAATTAGTTGATTCAATACTAAATTCTCTGAACTAATATTATAAGAATTGTATGGTTGACAGTAAGGAGACTTACAACTTTGATCTGGTAGTTAAAGGGTTAACTAGCAACATGTGCTAGTATGTCTACTAAATCTGAGAGAGATTACATGACAAGAAAAACTACATGTGCAATTTAAAACAGAAACCTATTTACCTTTAGTGGGTACATTCTCAGTGGCTAATTTAGCTTCATGTGGAGAAATCCTGATATCTTGGATGATATCAGACAAGGAACTTACAGATGAAGAATTAGAGCCTCTCCTTTGGCTATCCTTGGATGCCCCAGACCCCAAAACATTACCAGCCTGTTTTCTATCAACAAATTGTTTTCCAGGTTCAGGTTTGATTGATGTTGAGTTCACATCAAGACCTCCAGCATTTCTCCTTGTACCTTGGTCAACAGAGGAGAGCTTGTGTGACTGTTTATTGAGATGGTCAGAGATGAATTCCTTGGTGTCCTGTTGTTGTACAGGTACACTTCTTCGTGGTTCAGGGACTGCCTTGGGTTGGGTGGTCTGTTGTAGTATAGATGCTTGTGGTGTTTCATAACCAGTTGACAAAGTGGTGGAAGGACTCTGGGGTACAAATGGAGGCTGTGTCTTGACAGGTTCTGTGCATTCACTACTTACACCTTGACTGTTAATCCTGGATTCATGCTCTGAAATTTAATTTACTCCAGTTTTAATGTCACCGCAACATCAAAATTTTGCTTTTTACGATGTAAAACATATAGATTCTTCATTGCTGTGGGTCTGTACAGTAAATGAACCACAGAAGACCTTTCAGTGTGGTAAGAATATTGGCGACACACTCACTCACCAAATTTTGACACCATCTGTGATTTGCCATTGTTTCCTTTCCTCTCACAAGGGTGAGTTTTATCTTCAAAAGGAAAAATAATTAAAAAGAAAGCAATATATTTGGCAACTAATGGCATCTGGATTTGCCACTCCCATTTTTCATGTCAGTGCAATGTAGTGTGAAAAGACTCTCTGCTTTATTTTTCCCAAGTCTTTTTTTCAACTGTCTTTATTATTCATTTTTGGCTGGAACTGATCATAAAGGAAAAGGCAAACAGTACAAGTACACTAAAAGAGAAGATAGTTAACCTTGATTGTTTTATTAGTCATTCCTCTATTCATTTACCAGTATTTCCAGTAAATTCTTTGGAAATCTGAGTGAATCTTACTCCCATTTATAACAGCCAATGTGTGTATAATCCCCAGGCTTCCTTATAATCCTCAGCTCTGTTCCTCTTCCCAGTTCCCACCCTTCTCCATCATCTACCACCCAATCTGCTATCTCACCTTCAACTTGTTTATCATTACTCAACTTAACATCTTTCCCAGGGCAGTCTCTGATCCCTGATGTGACAGCACCCTGCTCAACATGGTCACTTGGTTCAGAAGCAGAACTAGTGTAATCTTCACTGGCACCTGATATTAAAATAAACAAAACAACAACAACAACAACAACATTTTCAGCTATATTTAGATTTACATTTAAAGGCACTCACTTTTCATTCAGAATGTGTTAATCAAAGATTGAAGTAAACTGGAACATCAAACAAAGGCATAGTTTTCTTAACACTTTAACTCCCAGAAGTGATGAAAAAGGAACTTCTCCCTATAATAAAATCACCCAGCAAAAGGGTCATGAGAATATTCAAACTCATCAGGTCAAAGTTGTTATCTCGATCTGACACCAAATTCTCATAACTTATTTACAAGGAAATATGTAGCAGCTAGAGGGGAGAATTAACAATCAGATCTTGGGAGTTAAAGGGTTAAAACAATAATAATAAATTACCCAGAGTGTCTTCCTCTCCCAGAGCAGTGACTGAATCACTTATTAACAACAAACAATCCAGACATTTCTCAAGTTCCTGACTCACAGATGAATACTTCTGAAAAAACTTCTTGCGATCTTTCTCTTCAAGGAGTTCTTTAGCTGGATCTGAGGCCTGGGCATGAAGGCAAGAGTAAAATGATATTTCCAGGTTTTAAACTAAGCGCACAATTTTGGAAATAGTAAGGATTTAATTTCACTAAATAGCATGCATATCATCAATAAAAATACCTCTCATAATACGTAATACATTCCAATTTGGTCCTGAAAGAGGCCAACCATTTTCAGGGTTGTAAAAGGGGAGGGGGGGTGTCCTGATCCTGTTTTGTTCATAAATTTTGGAGAAACTCATGCGTGATGAATACTTTAAACACCATTTTATGTGTCACAAATTTAAAAGGGAACCTTTTAACCCTTGGCCTAAGTCTCTCTTCTTGTGTATAAGCTTTCAGGGAAATCTTGAGATTTTCATGAAATGAGAGAAAAAAAATCACTGATCAGGTTAATTTCAAGAGGTAACTCAAGCCTCACACCAGTTCAAAAATTCATGAATCATGTTTGTTTTTCTGTAAGTTTTTCTGGCCTTAATCATGTGTCACATAATGTATAAACCCTTTCTCACTCTCCTTTTAAGGAGTCTCTATGAAAAGAACTTTACTACTTGTGGCTCAAACTATCTTTTGGTTCCAAGTCATCAAACTAGGTTGATTCCTCTTTTTTGTTTCAGAACATGCCAAAGAATATAATGAAAATGTGTATTTTACCTTGCAAACAAGATCACTGATAAACTGACAGATATACTCAGACTGTTCTTCAACATTGTTCAGCTTTTCTTGCAATCTTTTTCTAGCATCTTCCAGAGGTTTCTTTTTAAGGGGCATCTTACCAGTTGTAAAGAGTCAAATTCTCTAAACTTGTTAGAGAGACAGTCAGTTGTTCCTACATCTTGCTGATCATTCCTAAGAAATGTGGAAAAATAGGTATAATTCAATCGATCATAATACCATGTCTGTTTAAGAGACTTGCCAACCAGCTGAGCTTATCCCAGTTTTTGTGACACGAGGTGACTATTGCTACTCTCTCTGGGTTGGTGCTACTGTGCTAGTGTATTGCAATTGCATTTGACCTCCCCCCCCCAGATTTTGTCAAATTTTGATAAGTTTCCTCATGCCCATTCATACTTCTGGGGAGGGGAAGAGAATCAAAATGCACCTTGAGTGTATAAGAACAATGACAACAATGAGACCCCGGCCATTTTGATCTGCAACCCATTGCCATTTGACAAAGACTCCCAAAAGTCAAATCATAAATCAAGAATAAAAATATGAAATAAAAATCAACTTGTGAACGCAACTAATATTGTGTAGAATAAATAACCACAATTGAAATACTACACATCGAGAGAGTATTACATATCGAGAAAATTAAAAAAGAATGGATCATTAGTGGGAAATGTAAAAATAAATTTGCCTTTTTATTGGAAAAATACACGTTATTCTATGCTTTGTTTCTTTACCCGTGCTTCTAAACATCACTAAATACGTTGGAATATGTTCAACTCTCCTTTGTCAGAAAGTGTTGTCCACCTCTTCTAGTTGTCGCCTACCCAAAACCACTATACATTGAGCTCAGTTAAGCTCATCTAACGAATAAAAAATATTCTTGAAAAGTACACAGAACAAAGAAAAAATCCACCATCTAACCTCTTTAGGCCGAAGGTGCGAAATCCTGAAGCGTGCTCTGTTATCAACAAATTTAAAGCGCGCAAGCCCGCGTTAAATTTGATCCTCGATCACATGTTCTAGATTGGGTAACCTCGCCTTATTGATGAAGGGGCCACAAAGCGAGATGGGAGTGGTAGAGAAATCTTTCCTTCGCCTCCTATGGTCGATGAAAAATTTCGCTTTTTCCTGCTTTGATTCGCTTTAAATGCTCGCCATATCTAAAGCATGATTACCAAATTCTGCATATGATCATTTCCAAGTCATTTCACCTTTTTATTCCAGTCAAGGTGAAGAAAAATTGCAGAAAACTCTCTTCGATCCGGAGGGAAACCTTTCCGCAATATGGCGGATAGCGTAGCAACTGAGGTAATGTTTGGTTGATTTTTGAATTAATTATTACCTTATTTAACACGTCCTTATTAGATAAATGTACACGCTAGAGCCTGCTGTTCTTCTTGGTTCTCCTTGTAAGCGCAATAGCAAACACAAAATAATACATGGTAGTCAAGTGTTTTGGTGCGATTTTCGTTTGGAATGAAATTCTCTAATTGACGAAGAACATCTTAGATCGTGTGTCACGATAATCGATGCAACCACTCGAACATTTGGGCTCTCTTCCGGAAAGTGAAAACGAGGGGTTTTTTATGCCATTGCTCGCTTCTCCGGGATTAAATATTACCTTTGTTGTTGTAACTAGAACGAAAATCTTACTATCGAAAGGAAACTTAAAATCCCTGGTGAAAAATTATTACCATGTATCATGAGGCTGGAGACCATATATGAACTAAATTAACCGTGTAACTCTTGCGATCTGATCAGCAAATGCAATTCTTCCCTTTAATGTTTAGACATACCAATAAATTTTGATCAAGAAAATACGGTGTCATGTGGAAATAAAAATAACACAGCTGATCAGCCTCTAAATGACAAGCTCAGTTCTCATCACCTGATTACTGCATAATGTATTGAAATTGTGGGGAGAATTACTTGTTCATCGTTTCTGAGTGCTGTAGAGTTACGAATAATATTTAAACCCTTGAAAATGTTATTTTTCCTCTTCTAGTGTACTGTATTCCAAGTTTGATTTGTTAGATTTGATCAACAATATTGGGCAGGGATGTACACTTCAAAGATTAATCATTTTTTCCAACTTGTTTTCAGAGTGATGAGCCTACCTCTAGAACTACAACTGTTTTGGAAGTTAGCATTCCCTCAGGTATGCAAATCTACTTTGTATTAACAGGTGTATATGCTCTCAGGTAACCAAGACAACACCCCCCCTCCCCCTTGAGACAACTTTTTGGAATGTCTATCTGTATACAGCATTGTAACAGCTGTCCCCTCCCTACTCTCTCTTGTGACAGCTAAGCATGTCACATTTGGACAAAATGGTCTTAACTGACCTAAATCACACGGGTTCTGGAAACAATTTGAGTAGTCTTGTCTCAGGCAGGGAAAACCTAGATGTTTGTATGAGTAATAGTTGTCCCATCTGACAGGGTTACCCTACCTGCCTCACCCCTGAGAGGAGTTCACCATTTTCATATAAATGGTTGGTTGAATTTTTAAAAGAAGTAAGTGAAAAGTTAGCTCAGCCAGGGTAAATCTGAGGGGGAGGAATTTCGGGGGCACCAAAACCACAAAATGAGACCTTAGAAGAGAGTGTACTTGATTGATATTAGTGTATGTAGTGTCTGAATGCTGCCCTTTGAAGATGGTTTGAATATTTTTTTTCAGTTTATTTCCTTAACCCTTTAACCGCTAAGAGTGATTAGCACCTAATTTCTCCTTACAATATCATCCCCGAATCACACATTTAGTTTACAAGAATAAAGGAAATGATTACCAACTAAAGAAGATCTTGATTGTTAAATTAAATTCTCCTTGTCAGCACCTTAGGAAAGGTATACAGCATAGTATGGAGAGTTTGCATACTGATGTTAGGATGTAAAGGGTTAGAAGTTGTGATATGATTCCTCTGTAGAAAGAAGAACCCTCCAAAATTGTCCTTACTCCCAGCTTCTTTGCCTATTTAGTAATATGTGCCAAAATAATTTCTTGAAAGCATGGGTTCAAATCCTGTTAAAGTCTCAATTTTTTCAGGTTTTTCTCTTTTCTGCCTTTAAGATAACTAATCCTGTCTATTTATTTAGTAGGCTAAACATATACCAATGGAGGTCATTTTGCTTTTTGTAGATGATGATCAAGATGTCCATTTTTGCGGAAGATGTAAATTGTCTTTTAATGATCTGTCAGAGTACATCAAGCACAAAGCAAACAAAGTTTGTCGTGACATTGTCAACAAGAGCTCATTGACAGAAGTAGTTAACAAACTTCCCATAGATGCAGGCAGCCATTCTCACTCTGGGGAGACCAACAGCAGAGAAGGGGTAACATTAGCAGATACCACCCAGCAGGCTCAAGAGTGTGTAGAGGGCACTGAGGATGATTGTGCTGCAAAAAAAGTGGAGGTGCAGTTTCTAGACCCAGTGGCGTCTAGTGATGGTGCATCATCATCTGCAGGAGAAAAACCTGATGGTCACAAAACTTCAGATCATGAAAAAACTGGTGAGACAAAGTGAAAACATTGTTTGTATTTTGAAAGGAGCAACTGACAACTTCTTTATATGGGTTGGGTTTCTTCTAAAAGTTATACTTCATTCCAAGTTTGTGATGGAGAACTTTTTTGACAGTGTCATAAAACCAAATGATACAAAAACAGTCCATTACAGCAGGGTTATCACAAAAAGTCAGTGAGAGCCCAGTGATACCAAACACACCCCTGAAAACCCCTTGATTGTTTAACAAATTCTCTTTGTCACCAACTTAGGAAATGTGTAGACAACAGTATGGGGAATATGCATCTTGATATTAGGGTGCAAAGTGATGCTAAGCAGTTAAGGACATGACCACCACTCTTTTGCTTGCATCCCATCATCTTTCCTTTTTGCATCTGCCATGTGCTATGCAGAAAAGTGTTTAGCATGTGAGCAGCTTATAGACAAGCATCTTGCAGGTCTTGTGCTTATTGCAAGTTTATATAACTCCTTCATGGCCAATATCTCCATGAAAATTCTCCTTACTGTCTGCCATACATTTCTTATAATTTTTTTCTAAGAATTTGTATTTGATCAACTAATAATCCCCAAGGGTAATTTAGTTTTATCAACTGAGTTGATAATGAAAATTGGCTACTGTAAAGAGTTTAAAGCTTTTAAACTGATTGTGATGGCCAATTTACATTATCCACTCAGTTGATAATATTAAATTACCCTGTATGTTATACTCTCCCACCATTGCAGCACCACAATTTCCTTAGAAACTTACCCCCTTTGTTAATTATCCCCTAGTTTGTTTGTTTGTCTGTTTGTTTGTTTGAGGATCTCGATTGCAGTTTCGAGTTTTTCTGACACTGTATATTGAATAGTGATGGCAACTTTGCACTTAGCCTTGTCCTCACGCTGTAATTTTGGTACCAGATCACTGAACCACAAGAACTCGCAAGTGACCTATTGTCTACGTCGGCTGTACTGTCCCAAGTTACCCTCTCCTTTGACAGTAATGTTTCGCTTATTTTTTATTGCAGGGGTAAGGAGTTAGAGAATTCTTTGGGGGGTCACATGGTTTTCAGGGGGGATTAGTCATCGCTAACGGAGTATAAGGGAGGGAGGGGGGACTAATAACTTTCACTACAGAGCCTAAAGGGGGATCACGCAAATTTTATTGTGACACAACCAAAATCCCTTAACCTACCTCCCCTCCCTGGCGGTAAATAATGACGGTTCCTTACACAGATGTGTTTTTTGTCGTAGAAAAACCGACAAAAAGGCACAAGAGGAAGAACTCTCACCCCAAGACCACCAGAAAACGAAAATGCTCGTCCACTTCCACAGCCTCGTCCACTCAAGAGAAGAGCAAGGAACCTCGAACCAAGAAACCCTCGACTTCAGATGAACCAGTGACTGTCCATATCCCAGAGTCACAACTAGTTCATCTGAATCCTTGTTCCACATCCACATCTGCAACCAGTCCCCAGCGTACAGGGGTGCGCAAACAGGGTGCGACCAGTGTGTTTGTGCCAATATACCTCAATCCCCCCTCCAAGATTTACAGATGTCAGCGCTGTCCAGCGGTTTTCAATGCTTTGAAGGAGAAGGAAGAGCACTGTAAAATGCATAAGAAGGAATTCAAGTGTTCGCTTTGTAATAAAAGCTTCTTCACTGCTAACGGCTTCGAGCAGCATCGGTTAAATGAGAGTCATGTGCATCCATGTGATGAATGCGGGAAGGTCTTCACTAGCACCATTCAGCTCAAGAAACACAAGACGACCCACTCTACTGAAAGGCCGTTCGCTTGTGACGAATGCGCAAAGGCGTTCTGTTCTTCGGCGAACCTTCGCTCGCACAAAAGAACGGTGCATGCTACAGAGAAGAAACACAAGTGCCCTGAATGTGGAAAAGCGTTTGCCCGTAAAGATAAAATGAAGAGGCATTCTTTAATTCACTACCCAGATACAAGACCAACTTTCACCTGTCCCTTTCGCAGTCACACTGGTTGTATGAAGACCTTTTACCGTGAAGATAAGCTCAAGCGACACTTGTTCACACACTCCAAGGATAAACCTTTTAAGTGTGAACAGTGCAATAAGGGTTATGCGCGCCGAGATAACTTGAACGACCATATGCGGATCCACACAGGCAATTATAGCCACATTTGTCAGCTGTGCGACAAAGGTTTCCTTGGGCCTCACAAGCTAAAGAAGCACTTGAAGTCAGCACACCGGGACGTTTATTCTGCGGATGGTGTATGCAACGCATTAGAATATCAGTCTCCTACAATGGTTCCCTTGAATTCTGGCAGAGCTCCTACCTCGAGGCGCGGCGATCACGCAACGCCCACGTCACGTGGTAACGTTGCACAGTCTTCATCTCATGAGGAAACTGCGCCCTCTTCACCGGAGGATCACTCGGTTGATGCCGACGACGACGTTTTCGACGAATTGGGATCCGAGACCGGAGACGAGCCAACTTCGGAAGACGAACGAACAGCAAACGACGAGGAATCATTAAAAAAATCTGGCTTGGGTTCAGACCCAAGACATGCCCCGCCCCGAGCCCCTCCACCAACTGTGGGCCCTCCGCCATTAACATCATCTTCACATGGTCCGTTACCGCGCGTGCGCCCTGTCCCGAGAGTCAGTGCGACCCCTCAGCAGTTCGTCCCTCCACCCATACCACCCGGCCTCCAGGCTACAGCCGAGCTCATGGCATTCACACAGGAACTTTTTAATGCAGTGGGAAGATTTCAGTCCTAAACCTAAAAGGTGTCAACGTTGCAAATAACGAGAATTTATCCTCGCTAAGCGAGGCGTACATTCATCGAAAATTCTTACCCTACTGATCTTTTTAGCTTTTAGTTATCTTAGGTTTTACCTTCAACATCTCACACTGATGAGTTTTGGAAGTCTTTCATTTAAGAAAATTCATGCATTAGGTTTATCTGCGTAAGCAAGATCTTCCAGGGGGTGCGTCTCTCCATAAGCCTCTCACAGGCACTTAGAGACATCGTCGGTATTTTTTACTGTTTTACTCATCGCTCTCTCTTGGCAGGTTGTGGAGAGAGGTGTGGTAGCCCGCGAAACCAGTCGTTCTCAGTCATTACCCTGATATTGTGGTTAGCTTCAAGACAACCTCTTGTGTTGGAAATACGCGTACAAATTTTATTGGTTGTTTTCCGAGCCAGGGGTTTACATTAGCAGTTGCTAAGCGACAGGATGTAAAATTCTGACGTTATGCCGACATAAAGACGTGCTTATGGGAATCAGATTTCTTAGGAACTTCTAATTGGCTTAAAAGACTGCCACGATTAATGATACCTGTCGTTTTGGAAGTTCACGGTATGGGGACTTTTAAAACTTTTCGCTCAATGAGTGATATGATAAAGGTGATTAGGTTGCAATAACTAAAAAAATAATCAGCAGTGATTCTAGAAGTTATAAGTGTTTTAGCCTACGTGCAGCCGTAACCTTGCGTAGATCACTGAAAAATGATGTCTATGCTTAAATTCTCAAGCGACTTCAACCTATCTTCTACATATTCAGCGCTAGTAAGTTACATATTGCTCGACACTAGTAAGTTAACCTTCTTAGTGTTTATGTATCTAAGATATCTGAGGGAAAAAAATTCTCCTAGAGGAAAATTGAGACTGACTCGTTCGGGGTAAAAATAGGCACGATGAACGATAAGGAAGAGTTTTTTTTTATGACGTCGGAAGCTCATCTTATCATCCCGGGGTAAGAGTATAGGAGATCCTCTGTTCCTACTGATCCATGTCTGCACTGATCCTATGTTCCTATTGACCTCAAGTTCCCACTGAACCCGTCTTCCCACTGGTCCCGTATTCCCACTGGTCCCGTGATCCCACTGGTCCCGTGTTCCCACTGGTCCCGTGTCCCCACTGATCCCGTGTTCCCGCTGATCTCTAGTTCCTACGTATCGTAGGTTCCCTTTGATCTTGAACTAATACTTACGCTATGTTCCTAGTGATCGTACATCCCACCGATGCCATTTTCTTCCAAATAGTCTATGACGCAGTTGGTGCGTCTATTAATTGATCCTCGGGCCCGGTTTGAAATTTCTGTCGATAGGATCTATTGGCAATTGTAAAAACGAGTAGTATCTACGACAGCTATCCAACCCCCTCTCGAGGGAAATACTTCATTCATCATTTGCTTCTGGAAGGAAGAAATGGTAATTGTCTTGGGAATATAGATGGGGTTAGAGGCAAGATCCACAGCGTTTTACCACCTTATTTTGGATTTACTAGTTTAAAACTTGAGTCTCGCTTAGAAATATATAAAAGAAAACAAACGAATCAATATTTGAACTATCTTGAATGAACCAGATGGATTAATGAGGCTAGCCGCAAAATTTAAAAAAAAAATTTTAGGGTGCTGTGAAATAATGTTCTGATGAAATATGAGGCAGCTATGATGGTATCATGAAAGAAAACGACATTCAATGTACGCGGCTTTGAGTGAGCTTTCGACTTGAAGCAATCAAAGCAACAAAAAACGTGCACATGCACAGGCAACGTTATTACAACTAAAGAGCAAAGTCTTGTCCGTTTCGAAATATCCTAAAATGTTTAGTCTTTTTCAGGCAAAAGCCGACAAAAAATTCCAATTCATATCATCATGCAATATTGATTCAGTGGATTATCACTTTACTGGTTCAGCTTGAATTCAGGAAACCTCTTGATTGTGCTAATATTTGCCATCAAAATCTTATCCTCTTGTTAAATTAGCAAGCTTTCTTCCACCCTTTTGCTTTGGATTATTGATGTAAGCCCACAATTTGGGTGGGATGGCTCCTACATCTCAGCCACATCCTCAGGATTTGTGCGTATGTAAAGTCCTTAGGAGCACAAAGTTACGAGCTGCCGACTTGAGAAGCTTGGCAAAGAATGCTTGAATTCTTAATCTGTAAAGTCTAAATCTCTGGACTATTACAAGCTGAACTTCAGTTTACGCTCTTAAACTAATTTTCGATGATGCTCGAAATGAATCGCCGATCTTAAATTTTGAAACCCTTTGAGATGTTGCGTTCGAAGAGTAAGCTAATTTTAAACCATTGAATTCCCGGTCATTGAATGAAACCGAGGATTATTTTCGACTTCAGAGCATCACCTGTTTTATCCTATTCGAGCATGCCTGAAATTAAGAACATTTGGAGACGGTTTTCCAATTGGGAACCTAAAGTCTTATTGAAACATTCACCGGTCTATCTCATGGCGCACAATGGAGAAACATTATTAAAATTAAGCTGTGAGGTACCTGCATCTTAACAAACCATCACATCGCTTTCGAAAAGAAAGAGAAGGGAAAAACGTGCCGCATCAGCTCACGATTCTCTAGGCATCATAAACTTCTACTCTACACAGTGATTCTGGCTTGCATATTATCTCGCGATACAAGTGATAATTTGCATAATTTGAAGCCGGCAGCAAGTTTGATTTGTTTCTAGACTTTGTAAATATTCTTTGATAGGGATTCATAACCCAAAAGCCTGTTCGCTTGTCCCCTGAATCATCATGGGTCAAGCAATCGTTGCCCAATCTTTTGTGATTAAGAAAAAAAAGTCCGGTTGACAACCACTGACAAAACAAATAATTGCTATTCCAATAGGACGTTTTATTAAGCTTTGATACACACCTTATGTTTATGTCAATTTGTTCGGATTTTCTGATTTTGCTCTCTGGCCAGGTTTAGTAGAGAGATCAAGATTTATTGCATATCAAATGTTTTGTATTAACTAGTGTTATTGATGATGATTTTGCAGACAAACGTTTTCGGTGCTCATTTGCACCTGTTTTAAACAGTTCATTTTTTTCTATCTTCATTTGCTGTTTTAGAACCAGGCTAGTCGGTATGAATATAGGTCTGTGAAGGAATATTTACAGATTTGAAAAATTTGATGTGTTTGTTTCCCGGATAATCTTTCTTTATACACATTGTTCAAAAAGCTCCTTTATCGAGTGAAGGCTGTGGTTGGAACTTTGTCCCTTTCAGGAAATCATCCTGTTTCAAGTCATAATCCGCCGCTGTGTCTCAAATTAAACAAACGTTGAACCCTTTGATTGAGTTAAACGGGTTGTTTCTGAATCGTTAAAACGATTCCTCTTTTTCCTCGAAAGGCCCGAAGCCTTACGAAAATCAGGCTTTCCAAGAATGTACAAACACGGATTGATCAAAGATGAGACGAACCTTAGCCAAAGCATTAGAATCTGGGCAAAAGGGCTGAAAGTGACCTCAAAGAAATTGCTGCCTAATACAAGCTCGAGTCGAAGGAGAAAAAACGGCCCCCAGCAGACAACAAATACGAGAAGCATTACCATGAAGACGGAGGCCACCTTCCATTCTTGCCTTGTACTTCGTTTAGTCTCCTGCCATCCAGGTGTGTTGTGCCTCTGGATGTTCCTGCTCTGTCTGTGAACTTCATACAAGATGCGGCCATACGTGTACGCCATAACAACCACTGGAAGACCAACGAAGGCGAAGAAACAAATGCTATCGACGATGATGATCTTTTTCTTGTTTTCTGGAGAGAATTCGTCCATAACGCCTTCGTTCATATCGTACCACTCGAGTTGGACGAGCATTACGAACAGGGAAATGGCCCAGATGACTGCAATGAAATAAAGGACGCGTTTCTTGGTCACCCAACTCACATAGCGCAAGGCATAAACTATACAGATGTACCTATCCGTTGTCATGGCTAGAATGTGGAGGACCGTGGAGGTTGAAGTGAATCTCATGAACATATCGGCTGCTACGCAAATTTTAGTCTCTTGGATAATGTTGCAACTAATGAATAAAGGGATGGAAATGGCCCCCGTGCATAGGTCGGACAAGGCCAGACTTGTCAGGATGTAGTTGGTCACCGTTCGCAAACTTCTCTTCAGACATACCAAAGAGATCACCCAGCAGTTCACTGCAATGATTGGAATGGCAATGGCGATGGGGAAGGAGTCGCTCTGGGCGTTGAAACCAGTCGATATGTCCTCTTCGAATTCATGTCCGGTACACGGAGCACTGGTGGAACAGTTTGAACTGTTTTGCGTTGCTACACCGCCTTGTGTTTCCATTGACAAATATCCTCGCTATTCAGTCTTCAACAGTGTTCTGATGAGATAGAGAAATGAGCAGTCGTTTAGTAGTTTAAGAGGACTAACAAAGGTAATAATCTCGTAGGTTAGGAAAGACAAAGCAGCCAAATCTAATCAATGTAACTTGCTTTAGGTTCCCATGATGTTGCTCTCTCGAATTTAATATTTCAACATTTTTCATTATTTATTCACCGAACATTTCTTACAAAAGAAAAAGCTTTTCTCTCTTTTGCGAATGAGGTGGAAGTAATTATTGACGTATGATACACAGGGCTTTTCAGAGATGACATTTGTTGACCTTGAAAGGTCTAAAAGCTCGGCGATCTTTATCACAGACCGCAATCAAAGTATCGAGAATCGTTGAACAACCCTTGTCGGATTCTATATTTTCTCAGCACTGTCGTAATTATTTCATGATTTTATGAAGACTTCAAACCTTTTTTTTGTTATCTATGTTCTGTGGACTAGAAAACTTGGAAAGAAGTGATTGCATGCAAGCTTTGTTCGGTAGCGTTTGGCGAATGCTAAGCATAAAAACATCAGTTTTCGACAAACGAGTTCTTAGGATGCAACCCAGAACACTCTCTTTGGCTAACGCCCGTTAAATTTTGACACCAGATGCATACATGTATGGCCAATTTAATTAAAAACTAATAGTCAAGTTTTGTCTAGTTGGAGGTGCATTTTTGTGGTTTCCATTCTATCAGTGATTCAATTAGGGCTTACAATGCGACAATTTACGTCAGCTGATAAGTTTCAAAGCTTTCTCTATCACTCTGTGTGGTAAAACACAGAGGAAATTTATTTGAGATTTAGGGTAACAAAAGATCCATGATCAGTGCTGGCGCTTGATTCAGGCACTAATGTACCATTAACACACGTACACCTACACACACAAAAGAAAAACCATAAAAAAACCTACTCCTTGGTTCATTTATGATTAAAAATATCTGAGTCTCCTTTGAAGCAAAGATTTCGTTTTGTAAACATGCATTAAGCTCTGTCTACACCACATTAGTATTTGATGATATCTATCATAACTGTGGTGCATAATAGGAAAGCCTAATCGATTCTCTTCGTTCAATCTTGTGATTTGAAATTTCTGATTTTTAAAGGACAAATTGGTAACCTAGTTGTGTAAATTGGACGCGGATAAAAATCAGTGGAACAGGGTCTGATTTTTTTATCAAATTTTCTGGATACACCACACTGTGATTGTTTCTCCTTATAAACCTCAAACCTTTGATGAGGGTTCGCGCAAAAACATCTGAGCTAGAGAAATAAAATCGAAAGGTCATAACTACGAGGAAAATTAAATTAAAGATCGAAAAGCTCTGCATGGATAAGTGACAGGTTGTCACTTACTGTCGTTACTTTTAAGTAATATTTCATTTGCCTATACAAATGTACTTTTAGAAATTGACATGCCAGCTTTACCTTCTGTTTGCACTTGCAAAACACGCTCGTTTAGGATAATTTATTCAGCGGAAACAACTGTTTATCTTGTGGGATCTTAACTATCGAATATGTAAATGTATAGAAATTGTACGTAAGACATTAGCCAACCAGGAAGGAACTTTAATGTCGTGTCGAAGAAAAGTAGAATTCATGGCATGCCTGAGTGAAGAATTGGCCGGAGGTCATAAAAACTGTCAAGGTTTTTTTTCTTAACAAAACGATTTGAAGGGGAGACGTGATTGAGTCCTCGCAGTACAAGGGACATTTCAAGAAATATTAGGAAATCAAAGAAATTCTCAAATTCTCAAAAAAGGAGAACTAAGGGTATTTAACCGTGTACCTTTGGGATCCAAAGACAATTTGTCTGCTTTCAGTTAAGTTAATATGCTTTCCCTTTGCGTCTAACTTCGAACACTTCAAAGGCGGAGGGAAAATCGCGGAAATAAAAATTTCAGATTCAGCTTGAAGCGCGTGCCAGCTCCATAGATAACTTTTCCATGGACGAATCACAGACTAATTCGAGTAGATCTTTCACTTGATCCATTTTTGAATCACTTAATTCTGTTTTATCTCGGTTTTATGAGGACAAACACAAACGCAAATCGTCATTAGCACTAAGCCTGCTTGAAACATCTGTCATCAATGTTGAAAGACCATGGTTTAGTTAGGAATGATTAAACTCAGGATTTTTTCAGCCATAAAATAAGCTGGTCGACTAAGAAGGGTTTTTTTGACGAATGTAAACCTCTCCACATCAAATTTGTACATCGACTTCTCCGCTTCCGTGATTTTACAGAAAAGATGTTTAGTCTATTTTCCTTCTGTTTGTCAGAGCTGAAAAGACAGCAGGTGATGAAGGGTCTAAATGCTTCAGAGTGCAATTGATAGCGAAGAAATGGTTAAGGCAAAATTGAAAAAAAAGAAAGAAAAATGGAGAGAAAAATGGAGATATTCTCGCCCACTTGAATGTTGTCAGAGGTGAAGACAAAAATCTTGCCTCGAATTGGCTGAGAAAACAGTAAATAAGACGGTTATTCTCTCTCCATTGTTCGAGAGCTTTTTTGTAATCGTTTAGGAACAATTTGCAATTCAACCTACTTCAACCTAAGGTTGCACAATAGTATTAACCAATAAAAAATTGCAACCTTAATTCGCATGAAAAACCTACTTGGAAGATGGCGACCAAAATTTAAAACTCACGGAAGAGCATGGTTCAAGTTGGAAGTAAGACAATGAAAATTCCCGAAATGGTGTAATTATTCAATTTTAAGTGGAGCTTATCCATATACATTTTGTACCCCATCCATATAAACTAACTACCTATGTCTATAGTGTTTTTTGTTCATTGATCTTTAAGATTTGAAAATGTATTTCCTTATCTTATACAGCATCTGGCTTAAAAGAAAGAAATGGAAGGATAATGAAATAAAAGGTGCGAAGTTTTGTTGGGGAAATTGACTTTTTAGCTTTGATTTACAACCCCGTTTGAATTAGTGCCTTTTCTCTTTAGAGCTGTTTAGTCTATGCTTGAATTAAAAAAAATCACTGGTAACAAAAATACGCCAATTGGAAATGCCTCCTGGGAGGTCTTTCCTCTGTCAGTAGGAGTCTGGCCAACTGACAATACGTGTAACCAGACTGTTTTTGTCTTTCTCTGACTTATTGTTCGAACTGTACTTTTTGTCACCTCCCATGCTATTGCACTGCAGTCTTGAGATAATTAAAATAAATGGTTCGTTTTCCAATCAAGTATTCGACAAATTCATTTAGCTGAGTTTTTGCGTCAAACCTCAGTCAGCTAGATGGGACTTAGAACAAAATCTATCTTGATGCAAAATACGTTTGCAGCTTGAATGTATACAAGCACTTGAACTAAAGGAAATTACTTCTTTCCCTCTGGTCAGAAACTGGAAAAAACTTTTTTTTTTTACTTAAATCGTCCATTGTTGCTAATGTATGCGCAGATGTGCGCCATAATTAAGGAAATTATGAAACGGAAAAAGTGATTACAGATTTCTAGTTTAGTATAATTAGCTTCAAATAACGCCTCTTCTTCGATCACCACCAAAATTTGAGGCGTATGGAAATTTAAACGAAGCGAGATTTTATTGTCATAAGAAACATATAGACTGCGATTTGATTCAGGGCGACATAAGGTTCAGAAAAATTTTAATATGTCCTCATGTATGTTATGTATAATTGGAAGGATTCTAGAAAAAAGTAAATTGCTATACGAAATACGATGAAATAACACTTGTATGATTACAAGAAAAAAGGAACTAGAAGAAATAAAAAGTCTTGGAACAAACTTTTGGTAACACAAATAGGGTGAGATGATATGAATTTGATAACATGGAAACTACTTACAGAATATCACGTTTTCAAGGATGGATTCCGAAAAACGATGCTTTGCGACACTTCTTGTTACACCCATGTTTACCTCTCGACCGACAAAGATGAACACAGAAAAGTTAAGCGAGCTCAGAGTGCGTGGAAACTAACGGACGCTCTGCTTTTTTCGAGCTTGGCCTACGTTTCGGCAAACGCGCGAGAACCTGGCTCATAAAACCGTTTTCTAAATTGCATTTTTTTCAAAATATCTTTTATGTCGTATCAATAAAAACCCTCAGGCTTGTCTTAGTTGTCTTACCTTGAAAACTGTCTACAGACCTGCAGGCTCGTAACTTTTTTACTCCTCGATATATAAGCACGGATGAAACTGGGCATTAAATCGTTCAGCTCAACTGTTATCGTATAAGATCTTCTTCGCGATATACGTTTCAAGTAACGCGGCATACATGCATGAGAACAAACAAACCAAAATTAAAATTCTACAGGAAATACGTTTGCTAATATTTTCTCACCAAACACAGGAAATATTCCCCTGGAGCTATGACCAAATAAGTCTTTAAATTGATAACATCTTCTATCACACAAACTGCATGTCGAGACTTGAGAATTGGTTTAAGCATAGGAAATATGCCGTAGAGATTAGTTCCTGTTTGTGTCAGCTGAAAAAGCTTCACAAATATTCATCAAAAAGTCACCAAAATTAAGCGCAGTTGTGGATTTCGCGTAGTCTGTTTCATTGATGATTATGTTGAGGTGACATGGCAGAGATTACTGCTGAGCTCATTGTTATGGAAATCCTCAAAGAAACGATTTATTAATATTTACAAGTAAAAAGAGTATTGTATAGCTACAGCGAAATTTTCAACATCTGTTTGTAATTTAAATATAAAACAAAAACCTAATGTGGTCTTCTTTTGAAATGAAGATCATATCCACTGATGAAAACTATTTTTTGTGTCATCCTCACTGTATCCACCAGTTACATTTGACTGCCTTGAGACTGACTCAGATTTATTTTTCGAGACTGCAAAGTTTAATTAAGTAATGGAGATAGGGCTGAGTGGAGTTCAATTCGGTCTGTAATCATACGAGCGATAACAAAGTCAGACAACCGCGCAGCTAAAGTCCCAATTTGTTTATCAGGAGTATGATTACTAACCGAATTGGACGACACGCAGTCTCATTATCAGTTGATCATAAAAATTACAATTTCCGGAAAAAGAAGAATAGCCAAGTTAAAAAAGAACGGGAAATTTGAAGAAAAGCCACAATTTGGGAGTCTGCACACTGTTTCTATGATGATTGAAACCAAGGTTGTGATTGGTTGATTAAAACTACAATTTTGAAAGTGATCGGCTTATTGAACTGTCCTATAAGAGATAGCCGATAACAAACCGTCCACCAACAACTTAGCGATTGAATTAGTGGAAAATAGGAGTCTTTTTAAAACCCATCGCAATCGAGTAAATTGTAATTTTTATGATTGATTGGATAAAAACATTTATAATGTTGTTCTCGTAACCCTTAATATTCCCTCGATTAACCAAAACAGAATTTTTCCTTGCAATATCAAAACAATAACAAGCAGACAAGTGATCAGAAAAACAAAAAATATCAGTAAGTGTAGTAGTAGTTGATCCAATACCAAATTCTCCAAACAAGCGTCATGAGAATTGTATGGCAGACAGTAAGGAGAATTACTAATAGGATCTTGGAAGTAAAGGAATTAAGGATCCTATTGATATCAATCTTAACTGCGGTGTAGTTTTAAACCAAGAAGATTATTATGCATCTTAAAAATCTAAACTGAACGACTGTAAGATATCCACCTGTAAACCCTTTGTCTATCATTGCCAAGAACTATAAATTTGCAAGAGGAACATCCTTAACACGTCAAGTATCGAGCAAAATTTTAAAATCGAACTAATGCCAAAGTCTTTATATCAAAAGTTTGAATGTAAGTTTTTGCACATAACAAAACTTCCAGTTTAAGAAGACAACCTAGCGAACAAGAACTGACGTTTAACCAAGCTTTCTTAACTAGTACCCAGACCCGTCTTGCCTCAAACGCCCTCGGTCAATTTTTCCCTTCTTATTTTCGTTCTTCTTCTTTCTCTCATTCTTTCTTTTTTCACGCTTTTTTTTTTTACTTTTTGTAGTCGTTATTTTTTTACTTATTTATTTCCTGAGTCAAACAGCTGCAGCTTCACGGAACAAGTCAATGAAAACAGATTGGCACCAGCGCGATTGAACGTTATAAAACCAAAACCGCTGTAATCACCAAACCCAATCAAGAAAAAACAAATTTCGAAAATCCAATGCTCGAAGTGCGGTGAAATTCTAATCTTAAAAGATGTTAGTGAATTACACTGGATTTATTTCAGTTCAGCATCTGATTGGTTAGAAGGATGGAAAAGAAATTTCTAGTTCAATATTATTTTCTGCTTCGACCCAAGTAAGCAAACGAAGTTAAATTTCTCGAAAAACTGAAAATATTTTTGAGGTAGAAGTGACAGAAGTAAATCATCGTCCGTTGTAAACTCCGAAATGCCGAATTAATTGAGGAAAAAGGAAGCTCGATATCTCGATATCTCGCGCACTTGAGTTTTTTTTTTAATAAAACTAACTGGGATAAATCATCGGTCGTTTGTAGCCGCTAAAATGACATCAGTTTGAGGACAAAAACAAAAACAGATAACACTAAAAATTGTAAAAAATTCTGTTTCGACTTCAACGTTTCTCATAAGTCTTTATCGAAAGCAGCATGCGTCAAACAACCAGAAATTTAAATGAAGTAATTTTAAATTAAAGGGAATGTTAACATAATGGCGTTAACCTAAACATGGTGAATATTAGGAATCTTACCAAAGAGTCGAACCTTTCAGGGAATTGCACAGTTGACCAAAGACAATGAAGCTCGATGAAGACTCGTGACTGCGAGCAATATGCTTTCTAGATCTGCTAACAAACATATATATTTCGTGTAATATCATTTGCATCTTAATTAGCCAAAGTAGATAAATTTTAAATGGCTGATTAAAAACCCTAGCCATAACATAATGCACAATTCGTTAATTCTGGCGGTTTCACTTGACCTTTAGGCTTGAATTGCTAGCCAAAGCATCTCATTAATGAGTGTTGCCAATACGCAGACCAGCCATGCGACTCTTGGTGCGAGGCGTGCGAGGTGTGCGAGGCATGCGATGCGTGCGAGGTATGCGAAACAGAGAGACTACCTATAGAACTGACCTTGTGTTCGTCGTTCAGACCAAAACGGTGAGATAGTTTTACTGAGCTGTAAGTCGAGGCTATATGAAGAAACTAGGTACAAAAAGTAGCCCAGAATAGGAAAGATTTAAAGCGAACGCGAATGATTGTAAAACAAATTATTTAGAGACATTTGAAACTCTGTGATCTCATTAAAATACGATTTGAAAGAAGGGTAAATACCAGCTAATTTACAAAGGGGTATTTGAGCAGCTTTAGAGACAGTCTGATTATAAATTTATGCCCTTCAAATTGTCACGTTAACTGCACGAAAGCATTTATCGATGGGAAATCTATTTCTTACCAAGTTCATCAATCAAAATAAACCCTTTCCGTTTCTAAGTAAACAATGATAGCTTCATTGAAATAAGGAAAAAGTGTGTTATGTTTAAAAGATCGCATTCGCGGCGGTGTCTTAGGGAAGTGAATACATGCATATTCGGTTATTGAGATACAAGAGATAGTACCAATTAGTTAAATCACGAATTTTTTTTTGGCTTATCGTGTTATTTGGTAGTCTCCGGATTGGAAAATGGACTATGAAGATGGATGGTTTATTCAGAACTTCCGTTAGGGAATTTCAGTAGACAAAGCAACAACAGCAATTTGCGATATCAGAAAATTCACATTATTATCAAGTTGCATATTTTTGCATAGATTTTGAGTGACATTTGAGTGACGTCGAATAACACGACCATGTCAGGTTTTGACGTTCGCTCCCTTTCGTTTCTCCTTGGGGGGGGGGGGGGGGAGGAAGGGGGTACGGCTACACGTAGTGACTGTGTGATGACAAAATGATCACACCCAATATGTGCGCAACTTTAACGAATGGTTGAACCAGCGTTGCTCCGGTGTTTTGGTACCAGTAGCTAATGCTGTTAATGTCGTATCAAAAAACGTTATGATCCCATAAAACATTGCATTACCTCCTAAATTCTGACGAGTATCCACGCTGAGAACGTAAAACTCTAATTCAGTGCCTACCGTTGCCCAGTCATCCCAAGCCGCTCTAAGCTAGTGGTTGCCTCCTTAACGTTCCTTCTTCAGTTTCTTTAATACATACAGCTATTTCAATTTACGTTGTCGGATCAAAGCCTCAAGCCCACAAGACAAGACCGAAGGGGAATATGGGATCTTAATGAGACGCGCAAGGCGATACTAATTGTATTTTCAGCCTCCATGTCCATCTCGCGCCGACAACCCCGAAAGCCTAAAATTAATTCTAATCTACCCATACCGCCTTTCGGTCTTGTCCCGTACCCTTGAAGCTTTGATCCGACAACGTAAATTGAAATAGCTGTATATATTGTTAGAAAATGTTAAATTATGTGAAAGAGGAAAAGAGGATCATTTGTTCTTAATTGTCGATTTGCTGTTTTCCTCACGCCTAATTGGTTGGTGGAGTTCGCTTCTTGAAGGGAGAAATTAAATTATGATCATGAGCTGTTTGGTTTTTCCTATGAATTGTTCTCCAGGTGTTCTGAGAATCGAAATTTCTTATCTTGCAATTCTAACAGGAATTTTAAGTTCAATTTTATTCTATTTAATTTTTTTCAATCTCTTTGACTCCATCGTGCTCACGTTGAAGATACTCCTCACCTATATGTTTTATTCAATATTTTTTTTTTTTTACTGAAAGAAGCCCTTGCGTACGATTATATCACCGATTCTGATGGCAGGTGTTTCATTCGAATTTTCGTGTCTAAAAATTTCTCAGAAATTGGAAAAAAAATGAATCGGAAACGCTCTTCAATCTTTCTAGTAATCAAACAATTTTCTTCTACTACTCACCGATTATATCACCAATTCTGATGGCAGGTGTTTCAATTTGAGCTTTTCTGTCTGAAAAGTTATCAGGAATTGGAAAAAAATCATCGGAAATGCTCTTCAATCTTTCTAGAAATTAAAATTTTTTTTTTTTTGGACTTCTCAACTACTGGAGTTAATATTTATCTCAATCTTTTTTTGCAGTTATTTTAGGATGCAAGGACCACATGCACATTATTCAATGAAGTTTCACTTTCTAATGAGCTGACAGGTCATTAAAACTTGGAACACTCTTAATCTTTGCATTTCAGGTGAAATAAATTATCCGCAATAGAATCTATATCCTTTGCCTAACGTTTTATCAAAACATTCGAATAAGAAACAGCTTAATTTAATCTTTGATTTCAGTTCAATTCTGAACTTTTTAGTATTAAGCGTTACGCGCGAAAGGCCGAAAAAAAAAAAGATCCAATCAGTTTTGTGTGAACGAAATTTTGTGGGTTGTTCGCTTCGTCGACGAATCAGTGATAACGGACAAATTTTGAAGCGACAAGAGTGTTAGATTTTTCAGGTCTACTGGCCACAGCGAAATAATAACACTGATAATACTAAGGTTATTGGATTGGTCTAGACTATTAAATAAAATTCAGACTTGATGTTGATGTCAGTTTGTGATGATAAGATCGAATAGATATCGATTTAAAAGCGATAACTCACCTTTAGGCTCAATTTGTTATCTTGTAGACTGGTCTTCAAAAATGTTCTGATCTGAGCCATACGATAATGCGAAAATAGAGGGTGTACCCTGGATATTTATATATTTTTTTGCTCTGAGATAAAGAAAAAATTTCTTTTTTACTATTTTAATGGATTTTTTTTGTTAGTGTTTCTGAGAATTTGCTGGTTCATCTGGACTAGACTTTTCTCCTCCACCTGCAGTCTGCTGATGTCGTTCTATTTTCTTTTTTTCTCCTCAGGGAAACATATCATTATAATTGTTAGAATTTAGCTTTTGGCTAGTTGTGACGCATCTGAGCTTTTCATTCAGCCAAATCTTTCGTGAATCAACTCTTCACGTTTAAGTCGCGGACACAACTGGAGACTTAAGTCCCTGTTAAAAATAAAAAAATTCACTTTTTTTTTTCCGCAGTGAGCGGCTTATCATGAGAACTTGTCACATGACGGAAATGAGCTATTTTAAAATGACTATGGTTAAAATTTGAAGCAACCTCCGATTGCAAAAGAAAAATCGTGAGAACGAAACAGTTTAAAGTGAACGTATTTCTTTTAAATTGCAGGTGTGAGGAAGCTAAGAGTTTGTTTTTATAATATAAACAATAACTTCGATTAAAATGAACTCGGATCAAGGATCAAATCTGACATCTTGGAGTGAAAACAAACTCATTTTAAAAAAACTGTGTACACAAATTAAAAATTCGAGTATTAGGCGCGCGAGGTAGGTTTTCAGTGATAGCTATTTTTTCTCTCGCCTTATAATGTTTTATGCCTGCTTCTGTTTTTACCCTAAATGTACGCGGTTCCGCTGAAAACCCGGAAAGCTTTCATCGAACTTTATTTTTCTTTCATTAAAATCCACAAAACAATTACCTGAAATAATATTATATTCAAATCGATTATTGTTTGCATATGCTAATGTTGAGTTGGTTGCACTCAAGTAAAATTCTACTCGAAAAGTTCTTAAATGCAAAATTTGGACCTAAAAATAAAAATTGCATTAAGTTGTGGGATTAGAATAAAAAGCATGCATTCGTTCTGATTGACCCGAAACTAAAGCAATAGAACCAATCTGTTGTCAGCTTTAGTTTTCACAACCGAAGCTATTTATTTATTTATTTTTCTTATGAGGTAATATCTCCCCTACCATATCTCGTTTTTTTTTTCTTGTGACTTGTGAAGGGAAACTTTTTCTTATGAATAATATGTATCCAACAAACAGAAAATCAACAATTAATCAAATTTTAAGCAGAAAAATCTTCTTCATATCATTTAGTTGATTCAATTACTACAGTTTTTGGCTTGAACCACGATCTGTTTGCGAATAAGCGCAATTTAACTGCGTGGCCCTCCTGTTATTATCGCGCTCTTCTCTCCCGCGCTAGTTTACGTGTAAGAGGTAAATATCACGAGATCTGGTAGATGTTTGGTTTCCGTCAGATTGAGTATAAGCAACGGCATTTAAGTCTTTGGGTAAAGACATTTGTAATTTTACAACGTTTATTTTTTTGGCATATTTCTAGTTACCTATTTTTATATGTCTTGCTAAATGGTATATTGACACTTATTTTAGAATGTGACTGGAAGATGTGTGTCGTGATGATGCACGAAATTTTTGTCGGTTAATAATCATGTTATAGCGACTAACGACGCTGTTTTCATCCGAGTTATTAAAAACACCCACCATATTCATTTACACCCACAAAGCGCGGTATTTCGAAAGCAGCCACTCCTATTTCAATACAGACCATTACAAAAGTTATACCGAAGGAACATGGAAAACTCTTGTACTGTTGGTGTGCAAATTTCCGTGTCATATTCGTTCTTGCGAAATTTTCTTTGCAAATTCTTTTTTCCGTATTCTTATCACCCTTTTATCATTACATTATTTTCTCTAATGGTCTGTGCTGTTTCATATCGGTTTGCTGCTAACTGATTTCCATTCAAAACTGAATAGCATATCGTAATTAAACATGCAACCCCTACACCTAATTATCGCTGTGGCATTGAAGTTTGCAGCTTTCGGGCCGAGAAAAGGCTAAGAGTCACAAAAATTTGAATATGCGAAAGGTTATCTCTGGTAATAATGATATATCGTTCCTATATATATATGGGATTCTTCCCAGCATAAGCGTTTGGTCCATGTGTAACGAAGTGACGTTATTTCAGCTTTCTTTCGGCAATTGCGGACTAAATCGATTTAAGGTTTGAAACTGCGAAGTTTGAAACATAACACGAGCATTAAAATTAGGGAAAATATTATCATTAATGTCCCTCCGAATCGTGTAGTTGAAGGAGACTTGTGTACACCTTCAAGAGACAGCTGACCAACTTCTCGACAATTTTCACGTAATGTACGAGAGACGGACCTATATCTTATACAAATTATTTTGGAAGGACATATCTTGAGCTGTTCCATCCATCGCGGCGGTACAAAACTTGTCTCTGATCAACTCAGAGCAAAAAGAAATAAACATGATATTTTCTTAATAAGAAGTGAAGTATTTAACATTCGTTTCCGCCACTTACATGTAAATGATTCCGGCAAACAACTGTCTTCATCGTGGGCCATTACACAAAACATAATTTGTTCGGCCAAAGGCCCCATCTGAGGTCTCTCAGCTAATTTTTCGAACATCGCTGTAGACGTCACGCAGTTAGCAATCTCATTTTATAATCTTAGTTATCAGTTTCTGTCTCACAAGGTTCCATATTTTCGTAAAATGCAAGCCAAATAATCTTGCATTATGGATCATTACATTTTTTTTTCGAGCTCTGAATTGCTTTTTCGATAACTCACAACCTGCTTCATGCAACTTTACTGACATGCATTAAACTGTATGATAAATTTGAGAACCGCTTGCTTTTCTCGTTCGAGATCATGTCGACGTCAGTCTGTAGAGAATTGTTCTAGAGAGAAAGATCAATTATTACTGTTTTGCTGAGAGCTGTGTTTGTCCCGGTAACGTCGTCTCAAAAGAAACAGCTTGCTCTATCACAGCAGTCATCCATGTGAAGTTATTTACCCTCAGTTGGTATATTGATTCCTTCGGGAACGTATGTGGCTTGCGCTGATTCAGGACCTCAGCCGTGAAAAACATAATTACTTCACCAAAAGTTCGGCTTCAATTAATTTTTTATGACAAACATTGAAAAAGATATAACAAAACAAAGATATAACAAACAAAAAAAATTACCAAAACATTCTACCCTCAAGTATTTTCAGAAAGGAAATTTGTTTAAACCAAATGCCATTTTAACTCTACTCAAGAATTTCTAAGGATGTTCCAGCGATTCAGCTAAACTAACGTTCCATACAAACTCTTTTTACAAGCTTTTGTGCGAATTTTCACAAAATAAATATTATTGATATTATTATTCTCAGCAGCGTAAACGAATTTTCTTAGCCGAGTTCCGCTGAGAAAGTGCTAAAAAGGATGTGAAAATCGATCCATTCGCGTTAGCTTTTGGTCCCGTCCACCCATCCGACATTAATTTGTTTAAAGCGGAATCCGCGTTAATTTCAAACATTTCGCCGTTGTACGTGAAATGAGACATGAATTATTTGCCTGTCTTTCAGATTTCAGCCCAAGTTTTCCGTCATCTGTGATGAGCCTATTGTTCAAGAAAAACAGCTTTTTCCTCTACCGCCCTCTTTCGCCCCTCACTGCACAAACCCGTAACACGTAACATGACGATAGACGAATTTCCCTCGACAAAGCTAATACTTTTTCAAGCAGAAAGGTACTGAAAAAAAGTTAAAAGTAAATGTAGTAGGCTTCCAAGTTTCTCAGTTTCTGCGTTTCTTGGAAAATGTAATCCTAAAGAGAACATACGTTTTCGCCGTGTTGACAGAATTGAAGATTCGAGTGGATTGTAAACAGCTCAGTCTCATGTCGGCGGAAATAACTCAAAAGTCTAAAAGATGCCGTTCATTAGTAGAAGAACCCCCGCATTTGGTCAAGTCTACATAATGGACTTAATTATATTCGCACAACTACTTTTAGAGCGCTCACTTAAGTAGAAAAAACTCGAAATTTTCACTCGACAAGCTTGCTAAAAAATCAGCTTTGTTAGCTTTGTAGCTACTACATTGTTCATATTTCTGTTTTTAAGAACACGCTTAACCAAACAAGGTGAACCGCTTTACCACTGAACAAAATTTTCTATTTCAATAATGAAGACTTATTCATTGATCAATATAGTAAAAAGGTTGGAACTTCAAGAGGAAACTACTAACCAAATCAGGTGAACGTGTCGGCTCTAATTGTCTACTTAAAACGGGGACCTATTCTTGAGCAGGAAATAAACAACATTGATTAAAAATTACTAAGAACAATACCACCAGCTGGATGCATTTTGTTTTGAATTAAAAGAGCTGTCACCTAACAAGACTTGAAATCGCATTCAGACTCCAAGTGTTTTTGAACGTACAATCCTAAAAGGGTAAAAGTCGGGGTATCCTCTTTCAGGCAATGTAGGATGTAAGTGTTTTTATAAAACTAAATCATTAACAGGGAAGAGAGAAATGTTTCTGACAACTAGTGAGGTGTTTTGGACCAGACAGGCTAAATAAGATTCAGTGTTATATTGTCTGAATTGTACGCAAAAAGGCTTTTGATTAATAACTAGGTCCACAAGGGCGGGTTTTGTTCGCTATCTTTGTTAGCGGCAGTAACTCATCTCATGCCTTTTCCTTTGGAGGAACAGAACTATAGTGAAACTCGACTAAAGAGCTTGCTTGGCTTAAATTTCCTCTTTTTTTGTACCATTTCGTCTGTTTGTCGTTAGTTATGCATTTATCACAAATAAATGTTTTAAGTTTCGGATATAAGCGCTGACTCTCATGAAAAGAATCGCAAAAATTTTAAATCTCAATCAACTATTTTACCGATGAAACTTAATGCGGTCTAAACAAGAAATCTTATCAAAGCTGACTTTTGAAACCTGCCTCGTTCGATACGGTGGATTATGTTAAGTCTAGTATAAAGCAGAAGTTGTCTTATATTCATGCCAGGGACTGATCTGTTTAGAAAACGTTTACAAATCAAATCTGAATCAAATATAATTTAATCGGATATTGGTTATAAGTAGCAGACCAAACGAGGGCGTTCGATCTTGGAACTGGAAGAAAATCGACTTAATATTCAATCCATGTCACACCTAAGCCTTCCCATTTAAGTCTCTGGCTAACCTTGCCCTCAAATTATCGCCTCAATCAGCGTCACCTTAATTTTTTCACACCTGAAAGTACAGCCTCCCTTGAAATTACTGTCGGTGTGCTTGTTTACAAGGTTCACACTTCGCTCTAAAAAAATTAAAAATAAGAAGCTGTCAGTAGAAAGTAAAACTGAAAAATTAGTTTAGAAATTGTCTATAACGTTTATTTTTATATAGCTAGATCCTTTACTGAGCTATCGAAAATTTTAGACAAAAAAAAAAGATTTACCCACGGCCAAATCATGTTGAATATTTTATGATTCTACTTACTTGCTTTCTTTTCCTAGTTGATTAATTTTGCATCAACCAAGGAAAGACTTTTGCGTTAGCGATGTTACACTGCACTACAGATGCGCCTGTGAGGTCAATTCTGATCGTTTCAGCTTTAGAAAGGCCAAAACATATCGAGTAGCTTGAAAAACCTTCATCCCTCTTAATTCCAAATCGAAAATTGTAAACTAGACTTAATCAACACTGTCACAGCATTAAAGAACGTGGCTTGAATTATAATGATTGCTCAGCGGCGTAAAAAGCTAATAAAAAGGAGCTTATAGATCATTCTCTTTTGACTTTTCATTGCTTAGAAACAATTCAATAGCTCTTTTATGTTGTCAGACTTATGCAGCTGTACTCCTAATGAAACCTCGACATAGTGTACAAATGTCACTCGTTTCAGTCCGTCTCGTTCAACCATCCCCACTTTGATGAACTCATACGACTGTCGTCCAAAAGATTCGACGAAAATGTGCTAGATCGTCCAATGGTTTAATAGTTATCTCAACACTCAACACACTCAACCCTTTGTTTCGCCAGCGACCAGAATGAAATATGAATTAGCATCAGCTTAAGTATTACGAATACAAATTTATTGTTTAATTAGATTTATCCGAACGAAAATAATTCCTCCGTAGTAGGAGACTCAGATGTTGTTAATCGTTGCTCTTAGGGATCTGTGCTACCAACAGAATGCATTGTGCTACTGGTGGGTTCAGTGGCCGCTTAATTAATATACTGGCAACGAAGCTGCGACAATGCTTAAGCCTTTTGCAGCTTCGCTATTCAACGCTCCAAATCAAACACAACAAAGCCAACCTCGCAGGCTACTACTGAGTTTTTTCTTAATTTTCTCACAACAAATTGAGGAGATAAATTTTAATAGGAACCTCAAATGTCATAATCAGAAGTGTAGATCTACTTTTAATTCATATTATAATAAAGCTAAAGCTTTTACGCCATCTGCCAAATCGTACTATGTCCGACCTTTCCCAGGACTTCTTTCTAGCTTTTCTTTCGTTAATTGAAAGTGAAATTTCGGAACAAGCGAACAAAGGTTTGCAAAAATGCCAGGCGCAGTAATTTACGTTACTGTAACGTGAGCAGAGACAAAAATCCTCAAAGATAAAACAAGATAGACAGCCCGAGTTTTTTTTAATGGTTTTCACGCTCAGTTAGATTGCGAGTTTACGTACGGTAATAAAAATCAAACACAGCTAACACTTGTATGATAATTTTAAGTTTCGATGAAAAATATAACCTGGCATAACTGTTGAAATTCATACTAATCATGACGGTGTCAGAGCGACTTAAGGTCTATCGCGGCTAGCTAATCATGGCGATCTTCGGTCATCGCAATGGAGCAAGCCTCAGGAACTAAATCGACTACCCTTCGAGTGAAAAAATAAGAGCTTGCCCTGATTACCTTTCCGATGCGTTTAATGGAAGGCCAGATCAGTCACTGCAACCTAGCTTTACGACGCTGTCATTCCGAGCGATCTTCATTTCTTAGTGAATTCGGCTGTTGTTCATTCATAATACACTCGCCTTGAACAGTTTGTTTTCTACTTGTCATGTAAAATAACTTGCGTATTTTTGTGAGCCACGATTGGGCCGAATTTCACTGAGCATTTCACTTTCAGATCCTGCATTAGAAACTAAGAAACTTCGACATGCCGAGCTATTTTAGTTTGTGTGCAGTGCAGAATATGAACTTTGATGGTTTTTTAACTTTGATGGTTTCACATTTTTGACAGCTCTAGTCTTGTACAGCCAATCAGATTATTTGAACCATTCTAACAGGGATTCAGATTGGCTTATTGTAGCGTACTTTATGAGAGTATAGAGCATGCTGACGACACTGTTGTTCGCTTTGGAAATAAAGTTTGTTTTGAAAATTGAAAGTAATTCTTGGGGAATTTAACGGATTATTTATTATAAAACAAATAGAGAAGCCTTGACTGTGCTCTGTTCTGTTGTAAAGCGATTAGGAAGCGGCTAGAGCACTCAGGAAGTGGGGAGAAACACTCGACTACGTCTCGTGTTTCCCCCTACACTTCTTTCGTGCTCTAGCCGCTTCCCGCGTGCTTTACAACAGAACAGAGCACAGTCAAGGCTTCTCTATTTGTTAATTATAATAAAGTTCGGATATAACGCGCGGTGTCATCGGTTGAAAAAGCGTGCTCTATGAGAGTATAGAGCATAGAGCTGAGCTAAAGCTGTCACGCCATCTGCCAAACTTTACTATGTTCGACCTTTTCCGGGACTTCCTTTTAGCTTTTTTCCGATAATTGAAAGTGAAATTTCGGAACAAGCGAGCCGGCAAGTAGCAACAGAAGAACCAAATAAAGGTTTGTTAACATACAAGGCGCCGTAATTTACGTTATTAAAACGTGAGCAGATACGAAAATCCTCAAAGGAAAAAACAAAATAGACATTAGAGGTTTTAAAGATTGATTCACGCTCAGTTAGATTGCAAGCTTACCTACGGAAATAAAAATCAAACACAGCTAACACTCATATAGTATATAAAGTTCAGTGTTCAAAAACATAACAGAACAAAACAGAAATTATGAATAATACAACCAAACTGGCATAACTGTTAAAATTCATTCTAATCATGACGGTGTCTGAGCGAATATGATCATGCTGAAGTCCATCGCGGCTCGCTCATCATGGCGATCTCCGGTCATCACAGCAAGCCTCAGAAACTACATCGGCCGCCCTTCGAGTGAAAAAATAAGAGCTTGCTCTGATATCCTTTCCGATGCGTTGAGTGGAAAGTCACATCTGTCACTGCAGCCGAGTTTTGCGGCGCTGTCATCCCGAGCGATCTTCATGTTCCACTGAATTTGGCTGTCGTTCATTCTAATAACACTTGCCCTGAACAGTTTGTTTTCTACCTTGTCTTGTGAAAAAACTCGCATGTTTTTATGAGCCATAATTCGGCTGAAGTTCACTGAACATTTCACTTCAAGATTCTGTATTAGAGACTTAAAAACTTCAGGCAAAAGTGTTATATTCGACCTACCGAACTATTTTAGTTTGTAAACTATCGCAGAAGGTGAACTTTGATGGTTTTTTAACTTGGATGGTTTGACACTTTTGACAGCTTTAGTCTTGTACAGCCAATCAGATTATTTGAACCATTCTAACAGGGATTCAGATTGGCTTATTGTAGCGTGCTTTATGAGAGTATAGAGCATGCTGACGACACTGTTGTTCGCTTTGGAAATAAAGTTTGTTTTGAAAATTGAAAGTAATTCTTGGGGAATTTAACGGATTATTTATTATAAAACAAATAGAGAAGCCTTGACTGTGCTCTGTTCTGTTGTAAAGCGATTAGGAAGCGGCTAGAGCACTCAGGAAGTGGGGAGAAACACGAGACGTAGTCGAGTGTTTCTCCCTACACTTCTTTCGTGCTCTAGCCGCTTCCCGCGTGCTTTATAACAGAACAGAGCACAGTCAAGGCTTCTCTATTTGTTAATGATTGCTTCTGATCTTTCTGACAGAGGGCTGACGCTCTAAACGTCAGCGTTGGGAACTCATAACGTTGGCCAATTTACATTATCTCAGTTTATAATAGTCCCTTTTAGGGTCACTCGGAACATCCGCTGACTAAGACCGTGAAGGCTCACGCTGGTGCACGAAAGTGAGGCTTATCCTGAGTCGCATCTCGTCTGTTCACCACACAATCGCCAATATAATCGAAAATGGAGCACAAAACTACTAGAAAGAAGCAAGCGAGACGAGGAAAGGAGTGTGCGGCCTCTGAATGTACGAATACAGAATATTTACGCACTGGAAAATCGTCTGGCTTGCGATTTTTTCACTTCCCGAAAAAGCGTTCATTAATACAGCGATGGTGCAACCTTATCAAGAGACACAACGGTCGAGATGGGTTCGTAGTTACTTCAAATACTGTTATTTGCGAACAGCATTTTCCTGCTAGTGACATCTTCAAACGTCCAGGAGGAAGTAGAAGTAGATTACGTGATGGTAAGAGTTTATATAAGTTGATTCAGCTAAGTTGTAGCTGCTTTACGTAAACGAGTCCATTCTCAAATTATAAACACAATGAACTGATAAAATATATTCATTTCAGGAGCTGAACCATCGATATTTCGGTGGACGTCTGGTATCTGTAAACAGAAAAGAGCGTCACCAAAACTACGAATCCCAATGTCAGTCAATTTGACAGACACCACAACTTCAAAAGTGACAACAACCGAACCAACAACCACCACAACTTCAAAAGGGACAACAACCGAACCAACAACCACCACATCAACATGTAATACGACTGTAAATATGGGCTACGAAACCTTTCAGAATTCGAATGAACCGGAGGACCAGGAAGTGTTTCATGTTGAAGCAATTCATTCAGAATGCTTGCCTTCACTTATGGTAACATAAACCATAATTAATTAACCATAGTTAATTATGCATAAACCTTAGAAAGTTGTCCTAAAATAACCATAAAGCTTGCATCTTTGTGCTGCAATGTTCTTTAATGTACATGGCAAACAACCTACGTTATCACATGAAAAAGCTAGTTTGTGTAAATAGGTTGAAACCAGTTTAATTTTGATTTCATATTTTTTTTAGTGTGATGTGTCAACCCAAACTGATATCTCATGGCCTCTGCTGTCCAACTGTGCACCTATTTCTCATGACCATAACTATGCATTTGAACTGAATAAGTCACCAAACAACAGCACTGAGTACATATTGACTATGGAAGAAAGGTTACAAGTACAGACTGAGATGGTTGATAATCTACAAAAGAAAGTTGGCAACCTACAACAAGAACTAGAGGAGTACAAAGATCGTGAATTTAAACTGGATAATTTTAAAGATGACAATGATGCAATTACATTTTGCACACGTAGCCGATCAAATATTTTTTGTATGTGCTTATCTTACTAACTTTTTAACTCCTCTTCTTGAGCCTCAAATGTGAAGTTGATTTACATCTACTGTCAAAAAATAAGGATGAATTTTTCAAACGAGACAAGTTCCAGATTTTCATAGGTCTGCAATGTTTGATGTACCATAAGTTTGTAGGCAAACTAAGTAAATAAGTAAATTACAGTTGAAAATGAGTGGGGTTTGCATGAAGTACAGTAATGGTGTGCATTGATGCTTTTTAGTACATTAATGTATACAGTTCATAAGTGCATGTTCTCAGAATAAACCTAAGAACTGTGTGTGCATCATAAACACACCATTACTTTGTAGTAGTAAAGATAAGTTAGTTATGATTATCAATTCAAATACAAATAGGTAGTTTATACTGTGACATTTCAGTCCAATGTTAAATCAGTGCTGTTTGCAAAAACCTCTTAGAGTTCACAGTAAAGTAGGTTGTGAAAAACTGCTATAAACTCTTTACAAAAAAATGCAGAGTTTTATGTGGTAGTACTAGCAATAATAGAACAATGAAGAGAAATGTAATTGTGCATGCACTTAGAAATACTGGTATTCAATAAGGGCCTGATTATTAAAGTGGTCTGAGTTCTTTTGTTGTCACTCCATTCAGTCTCTTGTGGGCACAGAACTAAAAAAGCTCAACTACACTAAATGAGGTCAGTTTGCTTCACGCTTTGTGACTACAAGAGATGTGGCTATGGTAAAAAGTTCATCAAAGTTGATTCAGATTTATTGAAATGATTGACTTTTTTGTACAATATATGCTTATGCAAATGATTAATTGAATTAAATGATGTCATCAATGACAACTGAATACTGAAATAATAAACATGTGAGGCAATAACATTTACAATGATACTGTTACTACTACTTTGCAGTTAATAATATTCCAATTTGAAGTTGTGTTAACTAACTCCAGCATAAAAGAAATAGTTTTTTTAAATTCTCTTGATTAATGCAATATTGTAGTTGTGTACATTTTTACATACCATGAACTGTGATAAAGAATATATTACATAATACTGAGGCTGAAGTTGCTGTCAATGGAACTGTAAAATGGAATGTCCCCCTGATTATGAAAATCCATCTGTCCAATAATAGTTTGAAAGGTTATATCACAAGCATGTCTGATACACTCCAATAACTTAATATTCTAACACAACAGTAGAATTGATTCAAGAAGTAAACTCAAACAAAAAGCATGCTAAGCTATTAATATTTTACTTTTACTCTCAGTTTTTATGGTAGAGGCACTTGAACTTGCCATTAAACAAAAACTACAAAGTACAAACTAATAACAAACCTATGCCACTTGTGGATTCTTGGTATATGGCTTTGACATAACTTATGATCTATGTCTATTCCTTTTTGTTGCATACAAAATGTCTGTCCTGGTGCAGGGAAAGTATCTAGGAACCCACAGTACCTATTCATTCTTAGTTAATATAAAATGAAGAAGACTAAGAACTTCTTGTCGTGTAAGGCTGCCACCCTCCATGGTTATAAAGACGGACCCCTCTTTTAACCCTTCTTGTCAGAACTTCGGGTAAAAATGCCCGACGATAGAAGTAATCCAGCTTTGGTAGAGCTTCCTTGTGCCACCACTGTTTGTCAAATACTATCCTTTGTATGTAGAGGTTGTCTGCTCCAAACCATACAACAAAATCTACCCATTGCAAACATGAAACATACATCTGCCCTTGGACTTGATAGTAATACTGGTGTCCTATCTTCAATGTAGGCATCCCAGGCTTCAAAGTCATACAAAAATTCTTGTCTTGACAAGCCTCTTCAATTGTCATACCTTGTTTAGAGTATGGACATTTGATTTCGAGGCCACCTTTCTTACAGTGTGCCAAAGGATCATAAACCATTCTGTCCAAGCTAGCCCCCAATCCTGGTCTAATCTTTGATATGTAAGTCCCAACTTTCCAAACTGTCAAGCCTGTGTTTCCTTGGGAGTGTTTGTATTTAATATAATCATTGATAGCATTATCTTCATGCATGTGACCATACTGTAATGCTGAAACATTAGTGGTTTCTTCAATTTTGTACATGATTTGCTTTAAAAGTTTATCAGGTTCAACTTTTCTCTTAGCAGCAGCTTTGAAATTTGACGCAGTTAGTTTCTCCTGTTTTAGTTCCCTCCAAAAAGTATTGTCCTGGCCCCGTGACAACCTTTCTATTCTTTCAACATCATTGTCAGTTATTCTCTCTTCATATATATCAATCATTGACTTGAATTTCTTTGTTGCAATGTCATAATCGTCATTGAATGTCAAGTCCATGTCATCATGTTCTGAGGTAAGTTCTACCATTTCTATACAATTAAGTGGTACACATTCACATGTACTGTCAACAATAACATTTTGACTGTCCAGGCTTGGCTTGATATCATGAAATAGAAAAAGAGAGCTACTTGGTAAGTGCTGGCTAAGTTTCACAAGCATAGAGTTTAATTTTGCTTTATTGAGCACTCTATCACATGGGGCTCTTGGATCATACACACTTGATTTAACAGAAGTTCTGTTGTCCTTTCCATATCTGTACTTCACAATGTTGATGTCATCAACAGGTTTTGCAGCCACTTTACTATTTCTTGGCACATTCCATGCACACAGCCTTGAAGTACATGTAACTGGTTCACTGCGATTTTGTAGTCCCTGTCTGTTGAAGTCTTCGATGGCAAAGAGAATACCACCAACATGGTTGCATTGGCCATGGCCACCAGAACCTAACCTGTCAAAAAATACATTTATAATAAAAATAATAAAGTGGTATTTGAGACAAGACATGAAATTTCAGGTTCGATAAAATAATATAAACATGCTAAAAGACCTTTATATTCATTGAATTACATTGATTCAATATTTTACCGTCTACAATCGGATTCACACATTCATACATCACTGTATGGAAAGAGGTTTGCATAGTTTTGCACTAGTATTTCTACTCGTAAACATGTACAGTAGGTATAAACAATTCATAAAATAAGCAACTGAAAATATATCATATAATCTTACCCTGCAGGGCACTTACAAGCAGCCCTCAGTACTTCGCCTTTGTTTGAAAATACTATTGCGACTGAGTATTTTGTTTGCTTCATAGAAGCCAAAACTTCTCCTTTGATGTAGACAAGTCCTCCAACTTCTGCAAGCTCCAAATCTTTGATATGACCTTCGGCAAAAAACTGGAAAGCTTTCAATTTCTTATAGCCACTAGTCTTCAGAGCGATGTGATCATACTTGTTTGTTTGTATGACCAAGTAGTCGTATAGACGGACAAAGTCAAACGCTGGCAAATTTCTCAAGTCCTTCTGCCACAGATTGTTCCCTTTGACATCTCTAATTAGAGTATCATAGCTTAAGTCATTGTCTTTGCTCTTGTGTGGAGCAGATAGTTCTAAAAACTGCGCTTCTGCTGTCTTTGAAGTCGATGGAGTGTCACATGTGCTCGACGCCAAGACGCCACAAATTCTTTCTACCAGATCGCTCTTTTTCCCGCTAACTTTTTGACCAGACTGTTTCAGAATTTCCTTCAGCTCATATAAAGTTTTCTTTTGAAGTTCCTGTCGATTAATATCTCCCAATGTGAAGTGTTCGCTTGAATTTTCGCGGTCTTCTGCCATTACGAACTTGGCAACATTAGCCGATTCAGGATAAGCCTCAATTCCATGTTATCGCGCGACTGCGATAATTAGAGTCAGCCGCGATTCTAAATAACTCCCAACTGGACTATTAGTGATAAAACTAGATTAGAACTGACAACAGTTTCTCTAGAAACTACCCCCTTAAGTTATTCATCAATCATCAATCTTTTACTCGCTAAGCAAAGAACATCGCGCGCACATCCTATTTGCGGTACAATACACATTGCAAATTAATAAATGATATTAGTTTGCCTGCTATCAGCGAATCAAAACTTTGCGTTAGTTACTACGAAATAATTTAAATTGTTCTCTCAACTACAGTCAATTGCAATGCACTAAATAATAAATAGCCTCATCTACAGTCGGAGAATGTCAAAGGCGTGTGATTGATTGCTTAGTAACCAAGGTGTTTTTTCTTTATCCTCTTAATGAATTCAAAATTTATCGTATCAAATGAGACAATTCATGTTCAATAATAAAACTTTAATTCTTGAAGTTTTGAATTTTATTTTTTTATTTGTTTGTGAACCCGTTGTGCCGATTGTGTTACATTAAACCGTGTGACAAATTGTGCCAGAATGGCTACTCCTTCTAAAAGAGTAACAGTCGAAGATATCACATGCCCTTCTTCAGTTTCCTAAAGAACAATTTTTATCATTTTAGCAAAACTCTTCCATTTGAAAACAGATTTTGGTCGTGATCACCTGCACCATTACAAATCAGCGATGCGCACGAGCGAGTAAGCCTCCTATGCAACAGAAATACTGTATCTTTGTCCTTGGCAAACACAACAATACAAGACTTGATAGATTTTGTGAACGATGTCACATCCCCCGACAGTACAATCACCCTGCCTTCATCTTCACAATTCAACTTGTCTATTTCTTCAAGCATAGCGTCAATACTTGTTGGAAGAAGATCAGACACAATGGAAACAGGAAAGTTCAAAGTCTCCGCAATATGAGGCGCTAACAGCAACAAATATGTCGAATCTGAAGTCTTCAGATTGACATCGATTAAGAACTTGCCTCGGTTGTTTATTAAGATTTCCACTCCCATGAAACCGAAGTAGCCATGTTTATTAAGGTATTTCATTACCGGTTTGACGACATCCCAAGCCAGTTTTTTTAGGTCCTCTTGCTCGTTCCAATCAACATCCGGGACCAAACCGTGCTCGCAGAACGATTTTCCCGCCATCTTTCGCCGAACACCCAACCAGTGAACGTCGCCATTTTGAAAAAGATACAGTTGGACATTCAAAAAGTCGCTAACGTTCTCAACGACTTCAGTGATGACTGGTTCATGACAATGGAAATTCGTTTTAAGTTCACGAAAAGCTTCTAGGGCTTGATCTTTTGATCGGGCAAGAAACACTCCCCTACCCCCGACCCCTTGAGTAGTTTTGATCATACAAGGTAGCGTGTAGTTGTCACGTGACATGTACCGAGGGCAGGGTGCTCCCATTTCTGGAATTCTGGTCTTGGAGCTGAGAATGTAGTGGATATCGGGATCCACGGCATGTTTTTCGGCTGGAAAACTTTGAAATGGAAAATTGACCACCAAAGGACGCTTTCCAGTATCTTCATTTTCGAATATTCTTATCTCGGGTCTCGGAAAGAAAGGCAGCCATTTAGACCAATGCTGAAAGGAAAAGGAAATGCAAAAACAGAGAGAATCTTCATTACTATTGTCAGTCTGTTCATGGAGTAACTGAAAAAGACACTGCCAGTGTAGCAGTGCAACCTTAAAACCATAAAACCCTGAGAGTGAATAGCATCTAGTCTCTCATAAAGGTATTACGGCTGAATCAAACATTAGGCTTGTGAAAATTAAGGAAATGAAAGAAAACTTTAAAAGATCCTAATTTTTATCCAAATTCTCTTTGTCAGTACCACAGTAAATAGGCAAAGAACAGTAAGGAGAATATACATGCTGATGTTAGGGTGAAAAGGGTTGATAAGATATCATTTAGTTAAACTTTAGACGACCGATGGAAGTTCCGTTTGCAAAATTTTTCGTGAAAAAGTTCGACCTAAATTAAATTTCGACGTAAGTTAAGATTTCGTAGAGGCGCCTGTGCGCTATCTTGTTACCTCTGGCTTGTACAAATTGCTTTTTGAATTCTTATCCAATTGTTTTCTAATGGATCGATACAGAGTTACCTCACCTCGGTAATAAGAGGATGAACAGCGCATGTCAGTAAAATTGGAAGATCATTACCAGCCACAGGGCATGCTCTCATCGCCTTCAGGTATCTGTGGTCAGCGGTCATATTAGGAGAATAGTCATGGATGAGGTAACTCCTACTGTTTACGAAACTTGCTTTGTGGTTGAATGTTGATGGTCTTTCAGGAAGTATGTAGGCCTGGGGTAAATCTTGAGCCAAGAGACTTCCAAGTGTTACCACATTGTTATTGGTTAAGGCATTCATCTTTGAAGAAGGGCCTGGGACTGACAAAATGATGATCTTTCGTTACCTCATGCGTGACGGGTAATGCGAGAGTCACTGAAAGTTAATTTCAATGGAGTAACTGTAAAGAAAAGTAAAATAATATTTTGCTTTAATTCCTCTAGTATTTTAACTAGAAAAGAAAAGTCATGCGGTTTTCTACTCTTTGATATTTGATGAGCAGCCTTCACTTAAAAAAAAAACCCAACAAACAACCGAAACAAACAAACAACAACAAGAAGAAAATATATTAAAACAAACAAACAAAAAAAAAGCGGCTGCAAGGAAGTCTGACAAGAAAAAGTAGAATTTTGGCATCGTACAAAGAAAGGGAACTTGAAACAACTGGCCGCACTCTCTATTGATTAACCTGCGTTTTAATTTACGGGGGATGTCGGTAGAACGTAATGTTTGGAGAACCGCCGAAGAGCGCTTATTCTCCTGTTTACCAATAGTAAGTGAGGTCAGTTGCATTTTGAAAATAGTGATCGGTTTACTGGTACAAGAAACAGTAGGTTGTAAACCAAACAGAACTCGGATATTACAATTTCAGTTATTTCATACAGTTCTTATTTGAATTTTGAAAATAGTCATCGTTTTACTAGTACAAGAAACGATAGGTTGTAAACCAAACAGAGCTCAGATGTTATGATTTCAGTTATTATATACAGTTCTTAATGCTAGCCAGCAGTTGATAGGACGTTTAACCACGCAGGACTGAAGCAAACCGAAAGTTGTTATCTTATCTACGTCGAACAGAAAGACACATACAAAGCTGATTGCTTGAGGGTTCTGTGTTGTGCGATGTTCTTTATACGAACGCTGATTTGTCGGCAAGTTTCTTTTGAGCGACTGGTTGAAGACTAAATACATCCTTCATGTAATTAATAATTAACAAGACTCTGTCAACGCTTGTAACATTTCAGTTATGTTTTCGTGTACGTTGACATTATGTTGAAATAGAAGTTATCAAGTTATCACCTTAACTAAAATGCGTGAACTTTTAACGAAAAATTAGGAACAATCAATTTTCGCCGTTCAACAATTGAGCAGAGGTGAAACATTCAGAGTCGAATGTTTGTGTTGCAGTGAACCGCGATATCAAAAACACATGCGCCCAAAGAGCTAAATATTCAATTTTTTCTTACAGGTGGCTTCATCTCACCGACCACTTTAGGTAAATTTATCATTTAACCGTCGATTCACATCGCAAATTGTTGTTCTTTAAATTTATCTAGAAAGAACTAGCGTCAGGAAAAGTTATTTTGTAAGGTCAGTTTATCCTTACCCGTAGAAAGCACGAAGAGTGGCCGCGATGCGAGAGTAATTTTCTGTATTGAGGCTTATTTCACTGGAAGAACACAATGTTTGTTTCTCTTTTGGTGGTAATAACCGCTGCAATTTTAATTTGAACCGTGGACACCTACATCAACTTCTATATTTAGCGTCGAAATCTTCGGCAAAAGTCCAAAATTTTATCATGCATGAATTCTGAATCGCCCCTCGCATTTTGGAGAGGCATTTGTTCTGTTTGTGTAAAGTTAGAACTTTAATTTAAGGTCGGTCATTAATTTGTCAGAAATTTGTCAAATTGCTTGTCAGAAACTATACATTAAAAATTTCCCTATCCCTAGACTTAAAACAAGCGCTTGAATTTTAATATCTTTGCTGGTTGTTCTGCAAAACCAAGCCAGCGTGTCACGTTGGATTACACCATGGCGAGAGCATTAACCACGAACAAAATTTTATACATCTGGTTAAAAGTTTAGCCAAACTAGGAAGCGAAGATCCTAACTAAAGTTTGTTTCCCTACACTCTCTTTCTATTTATTTCAGCCCTCCCAGACGAGCCCAAAATCGCATGGAAAGGAGACTTTAACCCTTAAAGTTCCGTGAGTGACCAAGAAAAAATTTTTTCTCATGATGTCAATACAATATCAAGAGAAGCGGTAAAAATAAAGGAAAAAATCAATTAGGGGATTATAAGTTGACCCAATACTAAATCCTCTGGAACAACATGATATGAATTGTATCTCAGACAGTAAGAGGGATTAATACTGAGATCTGGGGAGTGAAAGAGTTAAAAACTCGATGTACCGTGACAGAATATTCCCATGTGGCCAACGTCACGCCACGCGAGCCAATTCAATCCGTTACCAAGTGACAACCTTCGGGAATAACCGCAAGTCACACGACACGATTTTCAAGCCAACTTTCCTTTAACATCATTACCGTTTTTTGAATTGCCATTAATAATAAAACCTACACCAAGTATCCTCAACAACGTGTTTTGTAAACATTGTTCATATACACCTTCACGAATGATGTCTCTACAAAGCGAAGTTCATTCGAAGTGTATTCATCACGGTGGTAAGAGCCAGGTTTTGTTAATGTACCTTAGTCGCTTTATCCTTTGAACTGTTATTTGTTTGCAGAAGAAATCAGAGTTAATCTTAGACTAAATATAGTCCTCTCTAGTGAATTAGACTAAAATACTTTATCAAGGCTATTTTTGGAGTCACTGAATTATGCACTGTTTACAAATTTTTAAACATGCATATTCAAATAGGGCAAAATTGAGTGTCATTGAAATTATTTCTGCAAATCTGATGTGCGTTTCATTGTTACATCGTTTGTTAATCATCTTCACCTTTGATCACTCGTCTCCCTGTGTGTTTGTTCTTTGCTCTTCGAATGTTTGTCTAACGTGGCGAACGATTGCCTAAAGGGTTAATTTCATTGAATTAACGAGAATTACGGGCTACAGTAAAACGTCGACAATTCAAGATATGGAAATTGTTTTAACGAGACATGTCATGTTTGGCATGTGCGATTCTGTGTCCTCACTTCGTTAGCAGTAGTTTTTTGATAACTTTACACAAAAGTCTAGATTTTGGCTGATTAATTTGTCGATAAAAACCTGCCTTTCTCCTTAGTGGTGAACTCCCGTCGCAACGTCGCCACTGATTAACAAAATATAAAATAATAAAAATAGATTTTTTGTTGCCATTTCTAGGACGAGAATCATAACCACGACACCATGCGCGAACGAGATTTTCAAATAGAGTCGGGTCAATTTGGCAATAGAAAACGCGAACTGACGACAAGGTTTTGACAGAGCGCTGAACGGGCGAGAACAAGTTATCGAAACGCAAACGGCAGTAATATAATCCTGATATAGGTTCCGAAATTGAGAAGCAAAGGCAATAAATACATAATTGTTCCAACCTTATCGTTCAGAAAGTTCTTTAACTGAAGCTTCAAGAGGCATTCGATAGTGCGGTATAGTCTCTTAGCTGGCTTCTCTAATCTTGCAGTGATGTCTACCTTTTGATCAAGTTTTAACAAACTTTAATTTAATGGTTAATAATAAATTCCGCTTTTGTACTCTAATCGCTTGCTCTTCAAAACAGTTCCGTGATTCCGAACTTTGAAACACATGCGATTTGAGACAAGGAAGATTACTTTTCTTGTTCACAGTTTCGCTTACCTTAAAGTTTCTCCATTTTTCCCCCGGGCTGATCAGTGAACAGGTCATTTCTTGAACTGCTTCACCACTGCGATAAATGCTAAATGCTAAATAAAGAATGACTGAATTTCGAAACAATATATGCGGTGGTGCATTGAGTGATGTTGCAATTAACTCGAATTTACATCTGCGTTGCAAATTAGTTGAATAGATTCACGGACCTCTCTGGAGACTCGGAGCCATTCTAAATGGGGAACTTGATCCGCGGGTTGTCTGACACGAAACTCCCATAACAGTTGATGGCAAAAGTGTTAGCTTCAGAAATTTATTCAATCACTTCTCTCAATGTTGCTTTCTGTTTATGACTCTGTCCTAACACAACGCCTTCGATCAAAATTAGGAGGCGGATTATCCGTGGCTTTTAAATATTGCTAACTCTCATACAACTATTGAGTATGAAAGAGATCTTCGCAGCAATGACCGCAGTGAATTTTTTTAGGCCTTATTTTCACTGCTGCTTAAGTAGTTTTGCTGAAAGATCTCTTTCATATTCATTTCTTAATTGACAGTTTATATACACGATTTTTATATATTTACAGCCATTGTCAAAACTAGTCTTTCAGTTCTAAGAGCACACGATGAAAATGGAATCGAGGTCTTATTATGGCTGATAATTGAGTGTATTTTCCTTTGTTATTAGAGCAGTAGGGATTAAAACAGCTTGTGAATCTTTATGTTTAGAAAGGAGTTCCACTGTCCCCTTACCCATATCTTTTCCATCTAAATTGCAATTGGATCAATTAATTCAAGTGGAAGGATTTGTTTGTTTCTATTTCTTGAATACTGCTTCTGAGTCGAGTATTAAACCTCCTTGCTTTTCCTCTAAGATTTTATTTTCCCTTTCTTTAGAACCCAAACGGTGGAACAAGAATTTCCGTTTCCGACTTTCAGGGTTGCTGTTTCTTTCCACATGTTTGAATTTCCGGAAATGGCAAAAGAACTGACCGCTAAGGCAAACACTAAAACAATGTCACGCGTTTGTCAATTATACAGTCGACAGCTGTTATCCATTTAACCCTCAAGATCTGAATGCTAAATCTCCCCCTCTAGCCACTGTACACTTTCTTGTAAATAAGTTACAAGAATTTGGTTTTGAATCAAGATAACAACTTCTGAGTATTCACAATACCTGTTTGCGGGATGATATACGGAAGTTATTGGAAGAAATTGCGTGTTAATCACCTCCAGAAATTAAAGGCTAAGGTGTCACAGTGTGTAAGTTCGTTACATAGAAATGTTATCTTTTTCGTTCAGTGAAATAGAGTAATGAATTAATTTAAGTAGTAGGAGTTTTTTGTCACCAGTTCATGAAAAGGGGCATAAAGTATTTAACCTTTTCATACCCTAACATGAGTATCTATATTCTCCTTACAAGAGGTATCGAATGGTCCCATTCAATTTAAAAGCGCTCGAAAAATTTGGCCTTTGCTCGAATTGCTCGCAAAAATTGCACGGGTGCTCGCTTGCTCGTGCTCGCAAAATTTTTGCAACTGCTCGCATGCTCGCATTC